>NC_082384.1:10245956-10330956 GCF_031168955.1 Gadus macrocephalus
TAGAAGTCAAAACAGGGCAACCGTCCTCAAGTTTACACACACACACACACACACACACACACACACACACACACACACACACACACACACACACACACACACACACACACACACACACACACACACACACACACACACACACACACTGTGGCGTCCCGCCCCTTAAACCTCGGCCCAGACGGGCCCGAGGCTTGATCCTGGACGGCCGATACCACCGTCACCCACCAACCGGCAACGGAGAGCACCTGCCGAACCCGAATCAGCGAGATGGGAGACACCTGGCTGGACAGCCAGGGAGACACTTTAAAAGGCACTCGGGAGCACACACACACACACACACACACACACACACACACACACACACACACACACACACACACACACACACACACACACACACACACACACACACGGGGCCTTAACCAGGGTTTGAAAAATAGTGAGGTCCGGGGAGGGGGGTGCCCACACACCTCTACCCATAAAAATGAGGAAGACTTATGACCTTTTGCCAGTATACTAGACTGGCCTGGCTCGACTTGTACTGAACCTGCTGAGCCCAGCGGCTGGGCATTTGAGTCTCCATTCCATTACTTGAAAGTGTGTCTCTAACTAATGGTTTCTTCTTTTTTTTTTTTTTTTTGGGTGAAGAAATAGGCTACCTGAAATACTTAACCTATTTTCATTTATTGGTTTCTAACCCCTCTACCGTCTCAGCTACTTTTTACTGTCTATGCGCAGTGGAACAGTGATAATACAGCGCGGTTCGGTCCTGCACACGCCCGGACTCCCGTTACATCAGCTATCGTCAGGGGCGGACTGGGGGAAAAAAGTGGCCCGGGAGTTTCTGTCAGACCGGCCCACTCAATACACGCGCGCGGCCCACTAAGTACACGCCGCGTTGCCCACTCAATGGATCGCGCGTATCGAACAGTCAGTGGCCTTCTGGGAAAAATACCCATACACTTAACATTATTTTGGATGATTACAAAGAAATTACATCATATATGTATGTTTGTTTTTTAATAACATTTGGATCCACCAATTTGCCTGGATGGACACATGGAATAAAATGATTATTGGCTATTGTAACACTCCAAGGTAGGTATAGTTTGCTAGATGAATATGCTTAACTCTTGGCTAGTATCAGATGGTTATACAAGTATAACTACAAAGCCTTAAGGAATGAATGTCAGCAGAGAAAGACCACACAATAAAGAAACTGGAATCAGAGGGTAGAATTAGCATGAACAATATATTAGAAATGAACAGAACAGAACGTACGATGGGGTGTGAACATCAGTGGTATCAGTAGTGTTGCATGCTGGGTGTGTGATTGTTTGTGTGTGTAGGGGTGCTGAAGGTGCATAACAAAACAGTAAGTTACATAACGACGTTCCCGAAATTCAGCCGTGGTGCAGAGTTATAGCCACTCCGAACCAGTCGCACATTGAGCTTCCCCCAAATGCGCTGTTTTGGTGGCTGTAGCTATAATGCAAATGAGGAGGAGCGAGGCGGGTCAAGGAGGAGGGTGGGGGTGTGGCCCTGAGCAGCTTGCAGCCACGGTACCATTCGCTCTGTTTACAGTGGATGTATCGCAATGGCGAGGCTCACACAGCCTTTAGCCGTGTTCTGTAAATATTCTAGAACACACGGGAGTCCTGGAGCTCTATATCAAAATATTATCATATAGCCTACATAGATATCTATATCATATAATATTATAACGGCCAAAAGATGTGTGAGCCGATATTATGAATCTCAAACGACCGCGTTGGGTTCTCCGACGTTCCTGGTTCTTCAACGTCCTCATCAATGTGAAGTAGACTGAACCACGACAAGGAGGAGAAAGGGATCGTTGCCGGGCAGCGCTTAGGCACCTCCGCCTCCGGCGGTGGTCCCTCAGCGGGTCTCAAGCTGGAGACATTCGCCGCAAACAATCCCTTTCTCCTCATGGGTTGAGCGCATGCGTAGAACTGGGTGCCGCGTTGCGTGTATGTATGCAAATCCAAATTCTCTACCTCAATCCGCACAGCTGAGAACACTTCGGCTGTGTAAGAACCAATTTAGAGGTGTTTATTAATAAGGTGGAGATCTTTTCTTACTTTGGACTTCCGAAGTCTGTAAAACACATATTAGAAGACACTTAAAAAAAAATCGAAAAATAGTCACCATGAGTGTGAAGACCGATTGCGAGTAGCAGTATAAAAGTCAGTCAGTGCGATTGTGATTGTGATTGTGATTGTGATTAGATAGGTATAGCTCTTGGAGAAAATTACGCTTGTGACGCTGTGATAACCATTGTAGGGCTGATGCGATGATGGGCGTGGGCCGGTACTTAATAGTATTTTGGGCCATCGGCCCACCGGGGATGTCCCTGGTATTCCCGATGGCCAGTCCGCCCCTGGCTATCGTCATGATCTCTATAGTATGGTTGATAAACATAACCCAAGTTTGCGGGTTAACAGACAATAACCAACACAACACAATCAAATATGGCCGATAGCAAGAAAATTATGTATAATTTTGTTTCATAGCCCGTTTTCCTCCTTCCTCTTGTTCAGTTCCAGCTGCTCTGAGCGTAGTAAGACCGTTGCATTTCAAATACAAAATATAATATAGGCCTTAGGCCTCTGCGTGCGATCTGTTTTCGTGGAGTCCGCGTTGCCCAGGCCGCGGTGCCCGTGGTTCCCGGGCCATTCATTCCAACAAGTCCGCAAAATTTTACGACCGTATAGGTCGTTTGTACTGCCACGGATTACGACCCACTGGAGCGTATCAAGCGCCTCTACAGGTCGCGGGAGGTATGTATGCCACATATATGACCAACAGGGCATTTGGTGAAATTGTTACGTAGCCATATTAATCGTTATTATCTGAATGGGAAATGCAATATTTTAGGACAGATACACCATTAAACGTGTTTCTAATGACATTTCTAGCGAGAAATGTACATTTTCCTTGCATAATCTTCACTCAGTGAATGTGTATGATCTTTATTAATCTTTATTATCTGAATGGGAAATGCAATATTTTAGGATCGATTCACCGTTAAACGTGTTTCTAATAACATTTCTAGCGAGAAATATACTTTTTACTTGCATAATCTTCAGTCAGTGATTGTGTCTGATCTTTAGTTTTATAGTTATGTAGCGACCCTGGGACAATTAAATAGTTTGTGTGTTATGTGTTGCATTGTATTTCATTGTCCGTTATGCCAGTTGTTCTATGTGCATGTATTGTAATGTTCTTATTGTCAATCAGGGTGGGGGCCTGCACGCGAGTGAGACCGTGTTGCCGGGGTAACCGGGGGTTTGTTTGTGTGTCGGTTTTCTGCGGTTGTTTACATTGTTACGGGTTTTTCAGTGACCTGGTTTTGGTTGATTAAAAACTACGATCAATTACTAATGACTCGACATGATTATGTCACCGGCGAGGTCGTTACATTGGTGTCAGAAGTGAAACTATTTAATTTTTATTTTTATTTATTTTTTCTCGGTCCTGCTGTGCTCGGCGAGTAGGCTGAAGTTGCGATCGCCGTTAGCTCTGTTTTTGTTGTGGCTTGTTCTCTGCAACAATAATGCTTCCTGCGGACTGTCGGGTGAAGATAGAGATGGACGACTACGGCGAGGGGGCATGTGGAGAAGCCTCGGAGTCTCTGGTGAGGGGTAGAACCAAACGGGAAACGGCCGCCGTGGAAAAAGATGATTTTTCACGCATAGTTCGCAGCGCCGACTGCCCGTGGCCACCACAAGACGGCGACAGACACGGCGGCGCCTTTCTTACATCAAGCCCGGTGTCCATCAAGACGCCTAGATACACCGGTAAGGCTGACTGGGAAGCTTTCCACGCGCAATTTGAACTTTTAGCCGATGCTGCCGGATGGTCAGTGAAGGTCAAAGCGCTGCAGCTTGCGATGTGTCTGGCGGACGACGCATTGTCTTGTTTGTTGCTGCTTAGCCCAGAGGACAGGGGGGACTATGTTGCCCTAGTGGGGGCACTAAGTAGGCGTTTTGGACTATGTGTTAAGCCGGGGCTAATGTGCTCAGAACTCTGTAATAGGCGCAGGAAGCCTGGGGAGACGCTGCGGGCACTGGCCAACGATATCGAGAGCCTGTCTCGGCGAGCATACGCCCACATGCCGCCAGCCGTGCAGAGCGAACTCGCTCGGGATCAGTTTCTCCAGGCCCTTTCCCCTACAGAACTACGCATTCAGACCCAGCTAGCCCACCCGCAGACTTTGCAAGAGGCCTTGGAGATGGCCATAGAGAGGGAGCTGGTGTGGGCTGGAGCAATCGACGGTCATCCTGCTCCTCAGCCGATGGTGAGATCGGCGAGGGAGAGGAGTGAGGACTCACAGAAGCCAGCCTGGGTGGACGAACTCACTGAACTCGTCCGCGCTGTCTCTGCAGGCGGACCGCCCCCCCCCGTCTCGTCGAGAGCAGAGGGTCTGCTGGGGCTGCGGGCAGCCTGGCCACCTTGTCAGAGAGTGCCCTACAACTGTGAGAGCCCAGGGAAACGGGTCAGGGTCCGCGTAATTGGGGAGACGCGAGGCCCTGCCCCCTTACCCCCGCCGTCGTCGTCTGGAGGAGCCCATCATCACAGCCGGGGGGGCGGAGCTCCACCCCCCCCAGAAGCAGACGACAACATCCCGGAGCCTGTTGTCGTGGTGGGGCGGACCTGGGCGGGGGACTTTTGTCATGTTCCTGTCACTGTTGAGGGGGTGGCCTGTTTGGCTTTAGTCGATACGGGGTCTACTGTGACCCTGGTGAGGCCAGACATTTTGCCGACCTGGACGGTACTCCAACCTACAACCGTGCAGCTCCGCACAGTCACGGGGGAGAGGGCTCCCATGAAAGGGAAGGGGTTGTTGTCCATCTGCGTAGGGGGAAAGACTGTCCTCCACCCAGTGTGGGTAGCAGCTGTGCAGGACCCCTGTATCCTAGGGTTGGACTTCCTGCGGTGCACTGGCTGCCAGCTGGACCTTGAGAGGGGGGCGATTGGCTTCCAAGGAGGGCCCACAGTCTATATGGCCCCGCCAAACACCTCCTACATCCGCCCCCCACCGACAACAGCTCAGATGGAACAGTCACACGTCACCGGCCCCCTTCACCCCCTTGCAAAGACCTTCCAACCACCCTGTCTTCCCGATCCCTGTCCATTGTCTCAGTCCTCCTCCTGCAACCCTTCCCCCTCCCTCCCACCCCCTTGTGTCAATGTTTCGGCTCCTACAGACTACTCCCTTGCCACCCCAGCACCCCACCCCATGAGCCTGGGCCCCTTCCCCTGCCCTGCCCAGCTTCCTCAGACAGGTGAGGAGACTGTGCTGTCGACTGTGCGGGCAATTTGGCAGGGGCACTGTGATGGACTAGACCCTCAACAGCAGGAGCAGCTGTGGCTACTACTGGCAGAGTTTAAGGACAGCTTTGCCTTGAACGAGAGCGATGTGGGTCAGACGCACCTGGTGCAGCATGAGATCGACACTGGGGATGCCAGGCCCATCAGAATGCGCCCGCGTCGCCTGCCCTTGGCCCGCCAGGAGGCTGCGGACCAGGCGCTGTGGGAGATGCAGCAGGCAGGCCTCATAGAGCCCTCAGATAGTCCCTGGGCAGCAGCCGTGGTGATGGTGCCTAAGAAGGGGGGTAAGTGGAGATTCTGTGTCGACTACAGGCCACTTAACGCAGTGACGAAGAAGGACTCCTACCCCATCCCACGCATTGATGAGGCCTTAGATGTCGTAGCTGGGTCGTCCTGGTTCTCCTCACTCGATCTCCGCTCTGGCTACTTCCAGTGCCCTCTCGCCCCTGACGCCAGACCCAAGACTGCATTCTGCACTAGCAGAGGACTGTGGCAGTTTCGGGTCCTCCCTTTCGGCCTCTGCAATGCACCTGCGACCTTCGAGAGGCTGATGGACAGAGTGCTCGCCGGCATCCCCCGGCAGCAGTGTATCGTCTACCTGGATGATATACTGGCACACAGGGGCTCCTTCGAGACAGCGCTTGCCTCGTTGCGTCAGGTTCTGGAGAGAGTAGCTGCGGCGGGCTTGAAGCTCCATCCTGATAAGTGCCATTTCCTGAGGAGAGAGGTAACTTTCCTTGGGCACAGGGTGGGGGAAGAAGGCATTAGCACCATGGAGGACAAAGTGCAAGCTGTCCAGGACTGGCCCACCCCCACTGACACCAGACAGCTGAAAAGCTTCCTCGGACTGGCGTCTTACTACAGACGCTTTGTGAGGGGCTTCTCCTGTGTGGCCGCTCGCCTGTTCCGCCTGCTACAGAAGGACAGGGAGTTTGTGTGGGCAGAGGATTGCCAGTCTGCTTTCGAGACACTCAAGGGAGCTCTCACCAAAGCCCCGGTGCTCTCCCCTCCTGACCCTGCCCTGCCCTTCATCCTGGACACGGACGCTAGTAACGTTGGCAATGGCGCCGTGCTGGCACAGGAGGGGCCGGAAGGGGAGCGGGTGGTGGCGTATTACAGCAGGACATTTAACAAAGCTGAACGCCGCTACTGCGTCACTCGCCGCGAGCTGCTGGCCATCGTTAGAGCTGTACGCCACTTCAAATATTACCTCTGTGGCCGTCACTTCACTGTAAGGACCGACCACTCCGCGCTCCAGTGGCTCATGTCTTTCAAGGAGCCAGAAGGGCAGGTCGCACGGTGGATCGAGGAGCTGCAGTCCTACAGCTTCAGTGTGGTGCACAGGGCAGGGGTACGCCATGCTAATGCAGACGCCCTCTCCCGACGCCCCTGCAGTCAGGATGGCTGCCGCAACTGTGAAAGGAGGGAGAGCCGTGAGAAGGAGCTGTGCAGCCAGGAGGAGGGATGTTCTGCGGTGGAGGTGGCGTCCCCAGTCTGCTGTGAGCTCCGGGAGATCGACACCGCAGGATGGAGACGGCAGCAGGAGGAGGACGCAGACCTTCGACCAGTGCTCCAGTGGTTGGACCAACAGCGGCGGCCCCCATGGGAAGAAGTGTCCGTTCTCTCCCTGGTCACCAAGGGACTGTGGGCTAAGTTCGAGGCCCTGCGACTGTGGGATGGCGTGCTTCAGCGGGCCTGGACGGAACCCGCCACCGGAGAGGTGAGGTGGCAGGTGGTGGTGCCTCACTCTCTGCGTGGGGAAGTGCTTCAAGCGGTCCATGGTGCCGTGGGCTCAGGTCACTTTGGGGTGACAAAGACCCTGCGTCGCCTCCGCCTTGGCTTCTACTGGGGGCAGCACAAGAGGGACGTCGAGGACTTCTGTCGCCGCTGTGATGGCTGCACAGCCCGCAAAGGCCCCACGGAAAGGTCCCATGCCCAGCTACAGCAGTTCCCTGTGGGGTTCCCTATGGAGAGGGTTGGGGTGGATGTGGTGGGCCTGCTACCCTGCACAGAGAGGGGGAACAAGTATGTCCTCACGGCCATGGACTATTTTACCAAGTGGCCGGAGGCGTACGCTCTGCCTGACCAGGGGGCGGAGACCATAGCGGACGCTTTGGTCGGGGGGATGATTAGCCGTTTTGGGGCAGCGGAGTCCATCCACAGTGACCAGGGGAGAAATTTTGAATCCCGTGTCTTTGCGGCTTTATGTAGCAGGCTGGACATGCAGAAGACCCGTACTACCCCCCTGCACCCACAGAGTGACGGCTTGGTGGAGCGATTTCATCGCTGTATGGAGCAGCAGCTGGCCATTGTCTCGGCTGAGCATCAGCGGGATTGGGACAATCATCTGCCTCTGGTGCTCATGGCATACAGGTCAGCTGTCCAGGAGTCGACGTCCTGCACACCTGCTCTGCTGATGTTGGGCAGGGAGCTTCGCACCCCAGCTGACCTGGCGAGCTGGTCTGGACCTACAGCCCACAAAGAAAGAAGGGAAGATGCCCAAAGCTCGATAGCGAGTGGATCGGGCCATGCAGGGTCCTTGAGAGGATGGGGGAGGTGGTGTACAGGGTCCAGCTACCACCTCGGGGAAGGAGGGTGGCTCTCCACAGAGACCGGTTGGCCCCTTATCGAGGCACCGCCACCCCTCAACCTGCTCCAGCGAGCCCTGCAGCTCCCCGCACCGGTGCGAATGGGCCCCGGACACGCACACCTCAGTGTTCTGGCCCTGGGTCCTCACCTAACCCTATCCTTGTCTCCCCTCCCTGTCGATCACCACAGTCAGCAACTTGGCCCCCAGCCCCGCCCCTCCCTTTCCCCCTGCCCGCCCCCGGGCCTGACACTCGTGGGCCCCTCTTGCCCCCAGGCGCTTCTCCCCAGCCCCCCGTGGCCCCAACGCGGCCTCGTAGGGAGAGGAGAGCGCCGGGTCGCTTCCGGGACTTTGTTTGTTCCCTCGAGGACGAGGAACTTTGAAGGGGGGAGGCAATGTAGCGACCCTGGGACAATTAAATAGTTTGTGTGTTATGTGTTGCATTGTATTTCATTGTCCGTTATGCCAGTTGTTCTATGTGCATGTATTGTAATGTTCTTATTGTCAATCAGGGTGGGGGCCTGCACGCGAGTGAGACCGTGTTGCCGGGGTAACCGGGGTTTGTTTGTGTGTCGGTTTTCTGCGGTTGTTTACATTGTTACGGGTTTTTCAGTGACCTGGTTTTGGTTGATTAAAAACTACGATCAATTACTAATGACTCGACATGATTATGTCACCGGCGAGGTCGTTACAGTTATTAGGAAGATTTAATCGGGTCGCTCGCATGTTTCAACGACGTCAGGTTGCGAGGGACGCTGCTTTCGCTAAACTAGCAGCTCACGTGTTTCCTGTGTTTGTGTTATTAAACCGTTACTTTATGTAACTTTTAATGATATTGTAATAACCACAGGCGAGGTATTGAGCGAAGTAAGCTTGATAGCAGGTTTATTGGATTCCACAATCGGACAGGCAGGCACAGCTCCACCGGAAAACTACAACAACCAAAACTCCCGCCCGGAGGGAAACCCCCGGAACCCCCTCTCAGAAGGCCCGCCCCTTCCTCCCAAACCCTGTGACGTGAAACACGTTTATCTGAGAGCCAACCCAGTCGCATTTCAACATGAAATAGCGTGTTAGCACACACACACACACACACACACACACACACACACACACACACACACACACACACACACACACACACACACACACACACACACACACACACACACACACACACACACACACACAATGCATTTCGCTGCTAAAACAACAACTTGGGCTGCTTCTAGGACATTTTGGGTGTATTTGGAACGGTATGTGGGCAGGACGATTTTTGCAGGCAGGACCTGGCAACCCTGCGCTGTTGCCCGAGGTGCAGAAATGCTCTGGAACAGATCTGGATCCACCATGGCCAAAATAATTGTCATGAATAGCATGAATAGATTCATGCATTATCATTCAACTTGAACATGTGTTTTTACAGTATATAGTGGTGGAGGGATGACGTATGTTGGCCAACCAGGAAGTGAGCGTCGACCTGGGTTTCCCTTGACAAAAAGCCAACGGGTTTTTCCATTGGATTTTGGATTATTGCAGAAAAATTAGCATCTTTGAAGCACCTCCACAAAAACTGAAAATAAATAAATAAATAAAAATAACTGTGCTCCAAAGAACGAAATGTAAACCAATGCATTCTGAATGGGAGTGTTTCTCAGATTTTTCCATGCTACACAGAACGAAATGTAAACCCATGCAAATAAAGACTTCATGGTCATAATAATTTAAATATCATTATTCTCCTCAGTGTGTAGGGTGGTATTCTATTTTTTTCAACGGGGTTGCATCCAGTCACTTGACCGTCATGGTTGCTATGGTGGTTGCTATCGACCCGCCCCTCTAATCCTTACATGGCTCTAAAAACCACGCGGCAAAGGAGCTGCCGTCCAGTGTTGTTTTTGTCGTAAAATAGGGTCCGATGGTTAAAAAATAGACAGATATTCCAAGGTATCCTTGAAAGGCAGCTTGGTTGTTTTTATTTTCTGCAGTTTAGACTTCTTCTATAACCTATTTTTGAAAGCAAAACACCAAGCTCAATGATTTAACGAGGCAGGGTTATTTGAAACAATTTATTAAATATATATTTGCGAGAGGTCATTCCTTCTCCTGAGTTTGCTTCCTATTTATGTCTAGTGTACAACCCTACTGTCCACAAGCATCACCCCCCCCTCCCCATATGGATTTGGAGAATTGTTGCCACGTCCCAGTGGTGGAGGTATCATATATATGAAGGAGGGCATTCAATTATACTACAATGATCAATTAGGAGGCCGAAGCCCGAAAGGAAGTGATGCAATAGGTGACTGCAGGTCGACAACATTTAAGTAAGCTGTACTTTGAGGTCTCTTATAGATCAAAGGGGGTCTCAAAGGACCCCCTGTCCTAGAAGCAGCCCAAGTTGTTGTTTTAGCAGCGAAATGCATTGTGTGTGTGTGTGTGTGTGTGTGTGTGTGTGTGTGTGTGTGTGTGTGTGTGTGTGTGTGTGTGTGTGTGTGTGTGTGTGTGTGTACGCTTCAACCTGTGGCTCCAGCCCTACAGGAAATGACTCAGCAAGTGCTCCATCTCGTTGCACCTGCACCCAGCGGCTCGCTTGCAAGATTTTGGCCTGAAGTTCTTCCCAGACCTACACCGTAGCCATCCAACCTGCATATCTGAGAATCAGGCCTCTCTTTAATAATGACAAAAAGTTATGAGAGAAATACACATTAACTTTTGTCTCATAAGCGGCGTGGTGCCGGCTCCTTTTGACCTTTTGACTGAATTTTGACTGGAATAGCTGAATCAATTCATTAGTCAATCAGAAGCATGTAAATATCTTCCCGGTGGCGTGACGGGGCAAACAAGGTGTCCTTCAACATCTACGCTTCCAGGCGATTACAACGATGCCACACATGAGCATATTCAAACATGTTTAATGGTAGTAATTAGCTGTCGAAATTGGAGGCCTTAATCAATAATGAGCAGCTATTGATTTGCTTCCCGATAGAAATTTGTGAAAAATGACATGTTATTTAGCATCTACACGTTGAGCTGAGTCCAATGACACCAAGAACGACACTCTAGCTAATGGTAACATGTATTTTACATGGTACACCTAGGTCTAGGACATGATCTCGGTGTAGCAAGAGGCCGAGCTTGATCTCATTGGACTCAGCTTAACGTGTAGATGCTAATTAACATGTAATTTGTCAAAAATCTCCATCGGGAAGCAAATCTATAGCTGGTCATTATTGATAAAGGCCTCCAAAATCGACAGCTAATTACTACCCCGAAACATATTCAAATATGATCATGTGTGGCACTGTTGCAATCGTCTCGAAACGTAGATGTCAAAGGACACCTTGTTTGCTCTGTTGCACCACCGGGAAGATATTTTCATACTTCTGATGGATTGATTCATATTTTAAGGTTCTCGGAGTGAGACTTTAAGTGGCTGCAGCAGAAGTGTTGAGACGAAAGATGATATCAAGAGATTTATAGAATATTCCCATTCACATTATGATTCTTCGTCGTAACATCCGACCAAACATCCTTGACATTCACAGAGCGAGTCCAGGCTCAGCAAGTGCTCCATCTCGTTGCACCTGCACCCAGCGGCTCGCTTGCAAGATTTTGGCCTGAAGTTCTTCCCAGACCTACACCCATAGCCATCCAACATGCATATCTGAGAATCAGGCCTCTCTTTAATAATGACAAAAAGTTATGAGAGAAACACACATTAACTTTTTGTTATCTCATAAGCGGCGTGGTGCCGGCTCCTTTTGACCTTTTGACCCCCGACTTCAAAAACGTGGCCACAGGCCAGCTGTGTCTACACACCTTTAGCCACAAATGTACACCTCCATCCCACAAAAAATGGGGACTAGAAACTAACCTCTGTCTTACGTACATTTACTGTACTGTTGGAGGTCACGCCCCTTTGCCGACCTTTTCGAGATAGCTAGGGATGCTAAAATGTTTACACACATTTCCCGGGGCCCCGTGTACGACATATCCGAGATTTGGAGTTCTAGCCCTTAGAGAAAAAAAGTTTTCCCAAATGGAGTTTCATTTGGACAAAGCCCCTCAGAAGTGTAGCCTGCAAGACCTAATGGTTCAGAATGTGGTGGAAAAACAGTTTTTGAGATAGGAAGGTCCTACCGCCCTGAAATTTTAATACCTTATTCTAGGGCCTAACTGGGACCTCCGCACCGAAACTTGGCCCGGTCGGACCCCGAGGGCAGGAAGGGGGGGCCTGCCCTCGGGGTCTGACCGGGCCAAGTTTCGGGCAGGAAGGGCCCCCCCTTCCTGCCCTCGGGGTCCGACCGGGCCAAGTTTCGGAGCGGAGGTCCAAGTTAGGCCCTAGAATAAGGTATTACAATTTCAGGGCGGTAGGACCTTCCTGTCTCAAAAACTGTTTTTCCACCACATTCTGAACCATTAGGACGGTCTTGCAGGCTACACTTCTGAGGGGCTTTGTCCAAATGACACTCCATTTGGGAAAAAAAAATTCTCTAAGGGCTAGAACTCCAAATCTCGGATATGTCGTTCACGGGGCCCCGGGAAATGTGTGTAAACATTTTAGCATCCCTAGCTATCTCGAAAAGGTCGGCAAAGGGGCGTGACCTCCAACAGTACAGTAAATGTACATAAGACAGAGGTTAGTTTCTAGTCCCCATTTTTTGTGGGATGGAGATGTACATTTGTGGCTAAAGGTGTGTAGACACAGCTGGCCTGTGGCCACGTTTTTGAAGTCGGGGGTCAAAAGGTCAAAAGGAGCCGGCACCACGCCGCTTATGATAACAAAAAGTTAATGTGTGTTTCTCTCATAACTTTTTGTCATTATTAAAGAGAGGCCTGATTCTCAGATATGCATGTTGGATGGCTAGGGTGTAGGTCTGGACAGAACAGGCCAAAATCTTGCAAGCGAGCCGCTGGGTGAGTTGAAACGAGATGGAGCACTTGCTGAGTCATTTCCTGTAGCGCTGGAGCCACAGGTTGAAGCGTATGCGTCCTTTGAGACCCCCTTTGATATATAAGAGACCCTATACAGCTTACTTAAATGTTTTCGACTCAGTCACCTATTGCATCACTTCCTTTAGGGCTTCGGCCTCCTAATTGATCATTGTAGTAGGCTATAATTGAATGCCCTCTTTCATATATATATGATACCTCCACCACTGGGACGTGGCAACAATTCTCCAAATCCATATGGGGAGGGGGGGATGCTTGTGGACAGTAGGGGTTTACCCTAGACATAAATAGGAAGTAAAATCAGGAGAAGGAATGACCTCTCACAAATATTTATTGAATAAATTGTTTCAAATAACCCTCCCTCATTAAATCAATGAGCTTGGTGTTTTGCTTACAAAAATTTGTTATAGAAGAAGTCTAAACTGCAGAAAATAAACACATCCAAGCTGCCTTTTAAGGATACCTTGGAATATCTGTCTATTTTTCAACCATCGGACCCTAGTTTACGACAAAAACAACCCAATTGACGGCAGCTCCTTTGCCGCGTGGTTTTTAGAGCCACAAGTATTAGAGGGGGCGGTCGATAGCAACCACCATAGCAACCATGACGGTCAAGTGACTGGATTCAGCCCTGTTGAAAAAAATAGAATACCTCCCTACACACTCAGCAGTAGCTTAATGATATTTTAATTATTATGACCATGAAGTCTTTATTTGTATGGGTTTACATTTCGTTCTGTGTAGCATGGAAAAATCGGAGAAACACTCCCATTCAGAATGCATTGGTTTACATTTCGTTCTTTGGGGCACAGTTATTATTATTATTATTATTATTTATTTTTTTCAGTTTTTGTGGAGGTGCTTCAAAGATGCTAATTTTTCTGCAATAATCCAAAATCCAATGGAAAAACCCGTTGGCTTTTTGTCAAGGGAAACCCAGGTCGACGCTCACTTCCGGGTTTGCCAACATACGTCATCCCTCCACCACTATATACTGTAAAAACACATGTTCAAGTTGAATGATAATGCATGAATCTATTCATGCTATTCATGACAATTATTTTGGCCATGGTGGATCCAGATCTGCTCCGGGGCATTTCTTCACCTCGGGCAACAGCGCAGGGTTGCCAGGTCCTGCCTGCAAAAAACGTCCTGCCCACATACCGTTCAAAATCCACCCAAAATGTCCGAGAAGCAGCCCAAGTTGTTGTTTTAGCAGCGAAATGCATTGTGTGTGCGTGTGTGTGTGTGCGTGTGTGTGTGTGTGTGTGTGCGTGTGTGTGTGTGTGTGTGTGTGTGTGTGTGTGTGTGTGTGTGTGTGTGTGTGTGTGTGTGTGTGTGTGTGTGTGTGTGTGTGTGTGTGTGTGTGTGTGTGTGTGCGTGTGTGTGTATGTGTGCTTAGCAAGCTATTTTATGTTGAAATGGGACGTAATCCAGTGTTCACGAAAACGTACACTGTCAACGTATGCTTTTGGCTACTGGGTTGGCTCTCAGATAAACGGGTTTCTAACAAGATGATATTTTAGCGTCACAGGGTTTGGGAGGAAGGTGCGGGCCTTCTGAGAGGGGGTTCCGGGGGTTCCGGGCGGGAGTTTTGGTTGTTGTAGTTTTCCGGTGGAGCTGTGCCTGCCTGTCCGATTGTGGAATCCAATAAACCTGCTATCAAGCTTACTTCGCTCAATACCTCGCCTGTGGTTATTACAATATCATTAAAAGTTACATAAAGTAACGGTTTAATAACACAAACGCAGGAAACACGTGAGCTGCTAGTTTAGCGAAAGCAGCGTCCCCAACCTGACGTCGTTGAAACATGCGAGCGAGACGATTAAATCTTCCTAATAACTATAAAACTAAAGATCAGACACAATCACTGAATGAAGATTATGCAAGTAAAAGTATATTTCTTGCTAGAAATGTTATTAGAAACACGTTTAACGCTGAATCGATCCTAAAATATTGCATTTCCCATTCAGATAATAAAGATCATACACATTCACTGACTGAAGATTATGCAAGGAAAATGTACATTTCTCGCTAGAAATGTCATTAGAAACACGAGAGGAGGAGGATCAGGGTAAAGTCAGTACAATCTGACCGACCACCCGCTCCGAACAGCAAGCGGTGCTGACGTCAGACGAGCCCGCTCGGGGGCGGGACCAGCTTGCTCTGGCGCCACTCCGGAGATGGTTCGGCCACGACTGTGAGCCTTTTAACCAGTAATGGAAACACACAATAGCATAGTATGACTCGGCAAGGCCAAAACACCAGTGGAAAAAGGCCATTAGTCGAAGGAAATGGCATTCATCATTTCACAACAGAAGTGACTGCACTCAAGGCAGGTCGACAAAAATATGTCTAAAATACACTTATCCATCATCTGAAATAGCTGGGGGCAGGGGTTGGCATGTAGGATGCATAAAAAAATAAGCAATACATCACCATGTAAATGGGTGACTAACTGCACATATAATGCAGAGAAGTGGCACACAAGGCTTTGTTCCACTTCAAGTCAAGATGAAATAGGGATTTCAGCTTGTAGCAGTATATATAAAAGGTTATACTTTATCATTATCTGAGAGCAGAATGCCATGTTATGTATGCTGAGGCAGAGATATATCCAGGCTTAACTTCATCAATGCGGTAAAGACATGTTATATATATAATCTATATTGTTTAAGAATTCTTGGGAGTATCAAACAATAACAGCAGCGTGGGCAACGTGCTGTAGCAAGTGAGGAACTTATATCTTTAATTCATTGAATATCATTTGTTAAACCCAAGAGCAGCATTCTTCATTTCCTGTGTTGCCCCTTGTGGTTATGTTGTTTTTATAGTTGTGTATCTATTTGTTATTGCCAAGACAGTAATGTCTGACTAGACACCTGTGTTTGATGCTTTGGTAATTTACCAGTAATTGGTGCCATGAATTGTCGGGTTTTTGTCATACAATGATTGATGAAATTCAATTTCTGCAATGACTTGCACTGACAAAGAAAACAGTGATTTCCTTGCAGCAAGATTCCTTTAAAACGACTCTCTTGCCACTATTGTCAATTACGCAGATGCTTGCGGTGGTCACAAAGAGAACACAGTTGATTGCATATTCTTAAGAATAATATGGTTATTATTGTGATGCTCATGAAACCCAGAGCAGAGATATGAACAGAGTTTTAAAGGAAATTATTTCCTTTTAGATTTTGTGTGCATCTGTTGCATTTTGTAGATTTACCAAGGTCTCCTCTGTTCCCCAGCTGCTCATAGCAAGCAGGATTGAGACTGGATGTTGTACCTGACTGTGTGGGATTCAATCTAATTGGCTGCATGGGTGGTTGGAGAAATGAATAGAGATTTGCAGCATGCTAAATACCCTTAAACTTATGTAAATTACACATTTATCCGATGTAGTCCAAGGCAAATTATTTTCCAAGTGTGATTAATGGAATCTGCCAAAGACTAAAAAAATAAGAAAATCTATTCCGCTGCCGAAGGTAAATATTCAGGCCAGATTATGGGGGGGTGGGGGAGGGGGGGGGGGGGGGGGGGGGGGGGGGGGTTGCGTCAAGAGATCAAATTACTCATTGTACTTGAAACAGTGTAGCACTGTAGCAAACCACTCACTGCTACATCCTACACATTACGAGCATACCTGACGATAGTCTTGTGGGTAGGTTGTGTCACCCAGTGGTAACTCTGCTGCCGAACAGCAAAGTCTTAACAGCCGGCTAACACCTGAGCCCTCCCACACCTTCCTCCTGGCTCGTGTCTCCACACATGGACGTGTATGGCCAATGGAAGTACTCCCCTCACCAGGCACCTAAGTGGGGGAATTGTTTAGGGAAACCTTCCAGGAGGTTCTCATAGCTTCAGCCGCCGCAGCATGCCCGTTGTGTTGGTGACCTTGCCCTGCTCTGTCTCTTTGGGATGAGGTGTAGAAGTGTTGCTGTAGTCCAATGCACAGCCAAGGTGTGTGTGAGGCCATCACTGGTAGAACAGCATCATGCTGTGCGGCAAGTCTCTGGGAATACATTTTTCTTTTCTCGTTTAAATCCATGCGCAAATGTGCAGGGCTTCATGGCACTCAAACTCCTGGGATCAAGCTTCTCTGTTTACAATGTACTCATTTAGCAGACATTTTCATGCAAACACCTCACAGTTAATTCAGACACATCTAATTAATGAGCTTCAGCTCATTAGGGGTTACAACATCATGCTCAACGATGCCTACGGGCAAGCTACAAAGATCGGGGATCGAACCAGGAACCTTCCAGTTGGTTCCTTACACACCCTGACTACTGCACTATACTGCCCCTGTCCTGTCTCCTGGTTCCCCCCTTAGGGTTGAATCATTTTAGGTTAATGGTTTCATCGAACAATCTGTACGTAGGCCTACCTGATCACTTCATAATGTGTGTATTTGTGCGTTCGAGTAATGTGGCGAGTAATCGCCGTGGTTACGCACGATAATTCATTAAATGAGTTTTTCCTAGTCTTGGCCAATTAGGCATAGCGTTTCCGTCTCTTTAGGCCAAGAGGTAGTGATACCTATGTTCATTTTCCTATCGTAATAATTGTTTTATGAGTTATCATAAACGGTGTAGTATCATAAAAAAGTTTGTTATTATTGTGCTGTCAAATTATTTGATATAATACCACAAAGCATTGTAAAATACTGGACACCGCTGCCTTTCAACATTTCCGAATCAATGCGCTAATTTGACAACATTAAAAACAACGGTGAATGCAACATATCTATGAGAGATGTTTCCTTATCAACGCAAAAAAACTTGCTGAAAGCACTGTGGACGAATATAACACTTTCAGCTGATTATAAGTCGATAAAAAAATAAATAAAGCTCTTGATGAAATTAACCAATATCTAATCGGTGTTTGCACTTGTGGCTCAAGCCGAATAAACAACAACGTGTGGTCCTGTTATCGTAAAGCAACGCCGGGTTTGGTGAGGCGCCTAAGGGGAAGGCCAGGGGGTCTACAACAAAACTACGTTATCCGGGACACCCTGCTGATGTTCAATCTTTACCAATCACATCCTTCGACCTGCAAAAGATAATTAACAGCAGTCCTAGTTCAGCATATTTCTGCCTGATGTTAAGGAGTAGAGCATGAAAAAGCCATTGACCAGCGGCATGATTTATGATGGTGATGTGTACATTGGTTTCCTGCTCGCTGTACGCTGCCTCCAGCCTTCCTATCAATAATCAATAAAAGCGGGGAAAGATGAGCGCAACAAGACGCCCACAGTTCTGTCACAGTTACGGCGCCGCCAGTCTTAACAAATTGGACAGTCAATCTATGCACCGTGGCTCAGGCAACCGCGATGACTCGGCAGGGACAAATGGGTTCATGTAGATTAGTTTCAGAAAAGTGGCTCCATCACACGTCCATAAACATCGCAGAGGAAATCAGACACCCTCGTTCAGACGAGGAGAACAAGGAGACCTTAGGGAGCAGGAAAGTAGCTCAGAAAATAACACATTTATGATGAAAATTACTTTGTATTCCACCCAGGCCTGTTCGATCAAAGTGTATGTGTGTGTCTTTGTGTTTGTGTGTGTGTGTGCGTTGGTGTGTGCGTGCGTGAGTGCGTGTGTGCGGGCGGGCGGTTGGGTGTGTGTGTCTGTGTGTGAGTGTGTGTGTCCGTGTGAGTGTGTGTGTGTCCGTGTGTGTGTGTGTGTGTGTGTGTGTGTGTGTGTGTGTGTGTGTGTGTGTGTGTGTGTGTGTGTGTTTTGGGTTGTGTGTGTGTGTGTGTGTGTGTGTTTTGGGTTGTGTTTGTGTGTGGGTGTGTGTGTGTTTGTGTGTGTGTACGTGTGTACGTGTGTCTAAGACAGTCCAAAGAGACTAAGCGAGCGATTGACTCAATCTGTTGAAGGCCAGGAACCTCCAACATATTACTGCCATCTTACTGCAGTATCAAGCCTCCTATGCAGGGCCATACAATAGCTCCACCCCACTCCGACAGCATATGTCCACCACATCACAATGTGACACACTGCAGACACTGTAGTCTCCTTCAAGCTTGCAGCGGGGGAACGTGCATAATTTAAATTATTAACTCTAACAAACATCGGCCGCATTAGCAAGTCATTGTGCTGCCAGGGCTGCAACCCGCGTGCCCCATTGCACCGCCTCTGAAAGCCCTCCACGGCGCTTTGGCAGATGCCGGCTGTATTATTGCCACCCTCACTGTTAATTGCACAAAGACAGGGGGCCTAATTAGCAAAGCGGCTTCTTTTATTGCCTGTAAACGGCTATCTTTAATGCATATCATTGCCAAAACTGTTCATTCTTCTCCATTATATTCCCTTTACTATGAAACACAAATTGGAAGTATGCCCCCGTTTTACCTTTCCAAGTTAAACCAAACGACACACGACTACTTTTGTTGCCAAGAGAGGGAAATAATGTGATATTGTCTGTAGCTGAATCATGTTCTTCTTACACCTGTGAGAAGAACAGGTGTAAAGAAAAAGTAAATAATAGTATACATCGATCATTATAGGATATTATATTATATAGTATACCTCATCTTTAGAAATGCCATCAGAATATTCCAGTATTGAATTGTTTTCACAACTTTGGCTCAGAAGCACGCCGGAGGAACCTGCTGAGCTTCCACTAGGTGAACAGAAAATAACATTAAGCGGGGAAAGCGTAAAATAACCCGATTCGTGCCCTTGAAATATTATAACATCATATAAAAGAATAATAATAAAACCTTACGAGTGTTTCCCCAGATCCTGAATAAAAACGGCCTGAAAAAACTCAGGATGCAAGCGACCCAAATGCTGTTAAATAGGGAGAATCGGTAAATGCAACCAAAAGGGACAATTTCCAACAGACAAGAAACTCCAGCACTTTATTAATATTGCTAAGAGCAACATTGTCCCGCGTAGCGGCCCGGGACCAAAGGAGAGGGGACGCAGTTGTAAAATGTGCACCATTTCCCTGAAACTATTTGAAATGCATTACCATCATCAGAGGTTTAATGGGTTTATGTCACCTTGTAAAAGTGATCCCATATATATGGCACTTGTGTCCCGGGGGATTAATATAAACTCGTACTATCCTTCAGCGCTGCTATAGGTTATCTCCTTATCTCCCTAAGCCTTTGTGCCTTTTCTAAGGGCTCTTTTATTTCCTCGCCTTTTGTTTTAATTGTCTTCTCTCCTTTTGATATCCCCGGCATCGCACACGAGCAGTGTTGAATGTTGTCACTGTTCTTGCATCACACGTTGTGCCGGGTCTTTTAAAGGGGTCCCAGCAGGGATGGGCTGTGTCTCCTCCGGGCCATGCCGCTGTTCTTCCTGTCGGTGCCCTGCTTCCTCCCAATCTCTCCCCTCTCCTCCCCTCTCTCCCTCCCTCTCCCTCCTCACCTCCCCATCCCCCGTTTCCCCCTTCTCTATCTCCCCGTCTCCCCTGTTCCTGTTCCTCTCCCTCCCCCGTCCCTCCCCCCGCGACCTCTCCCGCCCCCTCCCCCGTTTCCCCCCTCCACCCCCACCCCGTCTCCTCCTCCCCCCTCCCGCCCCCCCATGCCGTGCCGACCTGCATCATGCACTATGCATTGTGCATCATACATCATGCATCCGGCCTCATGCGGGGTAGATCCACCTCCGAGAAGAACCAGCGCTGGGATCTGGGTGTTTATTCATCCAGTCAGGTTTTAACCTCGAGCGATCGATCGCTTACCCCCCTTTGCGACATCAAAGGCTGTGCGCACTGTGCGTTGGATATTGAGTGAGTGTGAATACTTCTATCATACTTCTACCCCCCCCCACCCCCCCCCCCCCCCCCCCCAACCCCGCAACTCAAACGATGTCTGAGCGTATTTAGGAGGCGTTGGAACGTCCTTGTGGTGGAATAAAGCAATACCGATCCAGCAATGCTGCAACTGCATCCGTCAGTTCACTCCGAACATATTTTATGTTCACCACATATTTGGTGTACAATGTTTGTTTTATTATTCTCACTATGTATTCAATGCCAAAGGTTTGTTCATGTTGCTCTTCACCACGTCCAGTTGTCTTTGGACATGGAGGTTGGGGGGAGGCACTTTTCCAGCGCAGGAATTGTTTGGAGTTGCTCCAATTTGGATTGTTTGCTTTGTTTGTTACATCGGATACAGAAAGGGTGATTCCAGGGTCCCCAGAAGAGACACCCCCTTCTCACAGCAATAGAGGACCAGCCCATCCATTCAGGAATAGGAATACAACCAGGTTACCACCACAACCATGTGACCAAACTCTAGTTCATCCCAACCATTCCAGATACATATCCCAATCAACACATCGATTTCAATGGAGCTGGCAGGTTGTGGGATCTTTAAGGTGCTACATGACCCCACATCCCAGTCCCATCCAACCTCACAACAGCTAAAGGTGGCTGAAAGGCCGCGTCAGTGCCCCACCCACTCAGAACCCCATAGGATCTCATGATGCACAAACTCACCTGGCAGGGGAGCACATACCCTCCCATGTTCAACATCACAGCCCCCCCATGTTCACCATCACAGCCCACGTTCACCATCACAGCCCACGTTCACCATCATCCCCGCCCACCCATGTTCCCACTCATCACAGTCTATCCACCTTCACCATCAACACAGCCCACCCACCTCCACCATCATCACAGCCCACCAATGTTCCCCATCATCACAGCCCACCCACCTCCACCATCATCACAGCGCACGTTCACTGTCATCACAATCCATCCACGTTCACCGTCATCACAGCCCGCCCACGTTCATCATCACAGCCCACCGCCGTCATCACGGTCTACAACCAGAGCCTACTCTTCAGTCGGGTAGGAGGGAGCCCACCCGACCACCAGAGAAGCAGAACATAAGACAGACGGCCGTTCTGTCCTCCTCTATGTGGCCTCCATAAGTCTCCTCCTTCCTGACAGGTCCTTCACACCTGCGGGAGATTAATCCACAGGGGCCCAGTGGGCTGGGAAAAGATTCCCAGAGGAAAGTCCCCAGAAACCTGCATATACTCCGTCACAAGGATCCCAGGGGCCTCTCCCCGGTGGCTGGTGGGAGGGTCCCAGCTGGGACCTGATGCAACAATCCACCAGAGTTCTGTCCATGTATAAATAGCCCAGGTAAAACTGAGGGGAATAAGGAAAAGAGAAATAACACTGTCTTGCCGGAGAACATAGAATTAACCTTCTGTGGCTATTGTTATTTTATTTCTGTGCACTTGCAGCAATCTTGACTATTCAATAGTCTTTCCCAGAGCGCTCTCACACATAACCCCCCCTTTTACTTACTATCAACCCTGTGAGCTGAGACTATATCCGACAACGGAGTGAAGATGATACAACAACAGTTTGTTTCTGTCGACGCAGCAGCCGGGCAATTTATCATATTAATTTGGTGGAGCAGAGTCACTCTCCCGACGTGGTGGAGTAGGTGAGCGGACGACAGGAACACACACCGCCCTGATGCATCATCCTGGAGCCACACAGCCCAGCAGATAGCCGACGGAGACGCCGGGAACACGGCCACTGGGGGGCGCTGTTCCGACCAAACCCCGCCAGCACTGGGGCAGGGTCGCTGAGGAGGGAGCGAGGTCATTGTGGTGGCGGTGGGGGTTGTGGTGGTGGTGGTGGTGGTGGTGGTGAGGAGGATGATTATGATTATTGTCAGTAGTAGTAGTTGTTATAGGTGTAGGAGTAATGTGACGGTGAGAATGTTGATGATAGTGGTGAAGATGGGGATGATGATGAGGAGTCATATTATCAGTCATAGTACTAGTAGCACTAGTAGTTGCAATGGTACTAGTAGTAGTACAAGCGGTAGTATTATTCGTATTGTAATTAGTGGTGTTACCTGTATGGGTATGACAATTAGTATTGATTGCATTGTTGTTGTTGTGGATATTACTGCTGGTGAAGAGCTTTGCTTCCCTTTATTTCCTCAAAGAGACCAACGAAGCAGGTGTTTGATGTATCAACGGTACCATATACAATTAAAATCGAATAGGAAGTGGCGAGACCGAACGACGCCGTAAACAACGACGTGTTTGATTGGTGGATTCCGAGGACACCATCAGGACCTTATACTGCCGCACACTGTGATGTTTTCTTCTCTCGTAACACAGTGCTGCTACACACGCTACCGAGCTAGCTCCCCGTCTGTCTGGAAGTCTCCGGCACAATAGAAATGATTGATCTCCCTCCATGCGTCTAGATTGAGTGAAACTATTACAGCGGCTGTCGTCAGCAGCACGGCCCACAGTCTCTGCCTGGGGTTCACAAAATCCATTTGCAATTTCCTCCATCCATTTAACTTCATCAATTTAATTTGCCCGGGTTGTTTTATTCTGATATATATGACATGTAGAACATATTCTCTTCCAATTCATTTCTTGAGAGCAGTGTTCGAGTGCAGGGGTGAAACAAATATTAGTTGCATTATCATTTGTATTTACTTAATTTATTCAAAGCATTATAAGCAGTGTGTTACATCCACATTTTGCAACTTCTTGTGCTCCATGGTTGCCGATGTAGGCTAAGAAGCATTTATTAGAATAGATGTGTTTGTCCCAAATAACACACATGCACACACGTATCCAACACTTTTAATGCTTTGATTTAATTTCACAATAACATTCATTCCCGAAGGGCAATTGACACCAATAGGGAGTAGGTGGTCAGGTAGGGAGTAGCTGGTTCCATTCCTATTCCCCTTGAGGCATAGTGCCTCTGTGCAAGTACTGTAACCCCAGGCAACAGAATCCTTATGGTTGCCCTGCAGGGTCCGTGCCCCCCTCTATGTCCGTGATTAAACGTATGCATGATTCACTCGATCTGAGGGATTTCATAGAAAGACCTGATCCTGATCTTGTACACCCGATCCATGTTCCATGTTCTATGAGCCATCATACACACTCACAACCTCGGACACTGCAACCTGAAGATATTCAGTTCTGTGCATAATGTGTACAACCCCTAGTTATTCTGCATGCAGTGAAGAACACACTGGCCATGAAAACATGTGCCATGATGACATCGTCCAAGAATACATTTGCCATGACCTAATTTCTAGTTCTCCAGTTCTATGAACTGGTATAAGTTTTTGTGCCCTGATCAGGAGGTTTACTGGAAACCCCCGGGGCGGGGCCATGGCCCGGCTTACCAGCAGCCATTAAAAGGTTACAAATCTACCCAGAGTACTGTGTGTGTGTCTGTGGGTGTGGGTGTGTGTGCCCATGCTCATGTACGTGTGTTTATGTGTGTGTATATGTGGCAGCATGTGATTCTGTGTGGGATTCTGTGTAAGCGCTTGTGTGTACGTCTATGTGTGTGTGTATGTGTCTGTGGGTGAGTATGTGCGTGCTTGCGTGTGTGTGTGTGTGTGTGCGTGTGTTTGTGTGTGAGTATGTGCGTGCTTGTGTGTCTGTGGGTGAGTATGTGCGTGCTTGTGTGTGCGTGTGTATGTGTCTGTGGGTGAGTATGTGTGTGTGTGTGTGTGTGTGTGTGTGTGTGTGTGTGTGTGTGTGTGTGTGTGTGTGTGTGTGTGTGTGTGTGTGTGTGTGTGTGTGTGTGTGTGTGTGAAAAAATTATAAAGGGTCACCCTGCTTCTAGAATTTGTTCCTTGGAATTAAAAATGTTTAAAGGAGCATTTCACCGGTGGAGGCATGAATATGTATTGAAATTGGGTCCTACATGTAGTCGAATAATAAAATAAAATTCTAATTTGGTGCCGTCTTGACAGAGAAAAGGAAGAAAGTGACATTTTGGCGCTTGTGGATTGAAGACAACAACTCCCACCATGCACCACGATGCACAGCTTCGCTGGCCACTCCCGCTGATCTAGATCTCCGCCTATCGGACATCTCGAAGTTCCATCTACCAAGACTGCTTGAAAATTATTTCACACAACATTTCTAGTGAGGGGCATTAGTTGGTGAACTCAGGGAATTACCGTATTTTCCGCACTATAAGGCGCACTACGTAAAGACTATAAGGCGCACTCCGTAAAGACGGAGTCATTTCGAAACCGCATCGAGCTGTAGAAACGCTGTTGTAAATATTCAAGGCACTGGTTCTCCACAGAAAAAAGTGGAGCGCATCAAGCCTGCGCACTGTATACAAACATTCAGTCACGAGGAGATTCAACCTTTTAAATTGAGCAGAAATACTTTTTAATGTACAGTTAGTAATTACATTTATCAAGGGGCTTTATTTAAAGCTACAAAAAGAATACAAAAAAAATAAAAAATTCAACGCAACTCTGACGTCCCCCAGCTGGTGGGGAGCCACTGCCATCAAGCGTTTCAGACGTCCACACGAATCCTAACACGAAACCGCATAGGTCCGGATAGATTTGAAACCACCTCCGAGGGTGGTTTCAGAAATGTGCGGTTTCGGGCACCGGATTCGCCGGCTCCGTCTGGACAGTCGGCCGAACAGACAAGACTTATGCGGTTTCACCAAAAATCGGCTTCGTGTGGACGGGGCCTTAGAAGGCGAACACACGTTCACCAAGACGGGGAGACAGCGCCGGGCGACTTACGCCACTATCTGCCAATGGATCGTGGATGCCTGGGCTGATATATCAGTCTCAACGGTGGTCCAAGCTTTCACGAAGGCAGGAATAATCACTGAACTGCCAGGCAACAGCAGCGACACTGACTCGGATAATGACGAGAGGGAGCCGGGCATGTTGGATGCCGTACTCGCCCAACTGTTCAATTCGGACACTGAAGAAGAAGAATTCGAGGGATTCGTGGACGGGGAATGAACTGAAAAAGTGAGCTTTACGTGTTATACGTAACTGAACAATGTTGAGTTATGCACTAACGTTTGAATTAGCAGTATCAGACTGTGTTTCTTTTACGTGTTTACAACTGAACAAGGCTGGGAGATATTGTTAATATGCACATTAACGTTTGAACATCGATACCATGGGAGTGAACGGAGTTGTCAGAACGCTTAATAAAGTTGGACTTTATCTGACTATTTTGTTGACATTCCCTTTAGCACAGCTCCATCTAGTCGATGCATAACGCAACCCCAGTCAAACGTTTGACTGCAGTATCTTCTATTCTATGCGCCTTATATCCGGTGCGCCCTATGTATATGAAAACAGTTCTAAAGTAGGCCATTCATTGAAGGTGCGCCTTATAATCCGGTGCGCCTTATAGTGCGGAAAATACGGTAGTCCTCGTTTGTACTTCTTTGAAATGGTGAACTTTTGCATGGTGCCATCGTCTATGTCAGATCCAGTACCCTCCGCCATTGTAATTCAGTTTTATCAACAGCCTCTGTTAGCTTAGCTTCAGACGCTGTGGATGTTAGTTTCTGCTGGTGAAGTCCCACCCACTGGCACTGGTCTAATAGGTTTGTAGCGTCAGTGGGTCCCACCCCCTAGAGGGGGGTGGGACTAGTGGTTGTAGTCTTACGAGAATCATCCCCTTTTACACTTCCTATTTTCTTGTACGCAAAAATCGTCATATTGCGTCATTGTAAACAGGAAGTGTTGGAGATTGATACGGATCTCTCCAGTCTCAACAGAAAATAAGGGAATGATGCTCGACCATTCAAAAATATGAGTGGGTTTCTAACGATACAAAGCTTAAGTGAAATGGGTGAAGTTGCCCTTTAAGTCAAAGGGGCAGCTGACTCACCCCTTTGAGATAAAACCCCCAATCTAATCTTTGAGCAAGACAAGCCCTAGTTGCTCATTCACAGAAAAATAAGGAAGAATAATCTCTATAATAAGCAAAATGGTTAAAAATTCCATCGTTTTAGTATAAAATGTATCTGACACTTATTCTGTTTTTAGTAATTAAGCTTTTGGCACAATTTTTCTGTCACATTTGTGACTTGACTTTTATGCCCTACTTATAAATCTGCGAATTGAATAAGCGTGAAATTATAAGGTCAGAATGAGGGGGTGCAGTGTGAAAACACAACATCCAGCCATTGAGCTGCAAGTAGATGACCGGCATTAACAATCAAAAGAGGATCAAGGCTGAAAATCTGCGGAATGTCCCAGCGAAAAGGAAATATTGGTAGTGTCAAGCCCTTTGTGTGAATTACATCGCGAATACTCACATACACTATACACTAACTAAGATGTTTTTTTTCATGTTTTGGTTCATGACAATGAATGTTGACTATACTGAGGATCTATCACAACCTCCTGTCAGTCAGGCAAAACAAAAACAGACTTCTCTGTATTACATATGCCGTGTTTATAATGATGTCGACTGTACATAATGATGCTGTGTAAACATTTAAATATATACCTTGTTAACAACAGGTATTAAACCAACTGTGTCTTCACATATGGTTCTATTCTATGTCTATACATCTATTCTTTATAAGATGACAATCCATAAAGTTGAAGATATAGACAGAAAATGAAAAGCGAGAGTTGACGAAAGTTATTATTCATACCCTGGTCAATTGGAAACCACCATTCTGTTGATGTCCATGTTTTTGTGTTTCTTTGTGTTGCGTTAGGGTTAAGCGCGGCCCATCAGAAGACTGACCATCTTTTGACTACCTAGTCAGAGCCACACCTGTTATGTGACTATGATGACCCCTGTCAACTTTAACATGTAGAAAGCCGACCTAAACATCCAATTTATCATTTATTTATTTATTGGACAACTTATATTACACCCACTAGAAACGCAAGTATAATGTGCAACTCTGAAATATTAAAATTACTACACCAATGTTTATGTTTGTCTAAACAACCATCAACTTTCCCAGCATGCCAAGGGACATTGGCGGATTATTGATAGATACGTTTTTGTCACCATGTGATATTGAATATGTTTGAAATGTCGCTTTAATATCCACATGTTCAGATCAATGATGTGACCATTTTCACTCTGAACATCAGGGATCACAGCAAACCAGGAACACAGGGGGATATCCATGCGGGAACACAGCTTACTCGTGTCTATCACATCATGCAAGGAATCTGGCAAGTAAGCAAGCGGAAAATCCAGGTTCAGAAAGCCCCTCCCATTATATTGATCCAGCCAGCTGAGTTGCAGATGAGATCGTTCCAGTGTTTAAACAATCAGGTGGACAGTGGTCAGTTCAGAAACATAGCAAAGCATCAACTCTCTGAACCCGGACTTCATCTCCACTGAAAAAAATACTGCGACAACATTTAAATGTACTACATAAAAGACTCAAAGTAGGTTGTCTCGCGGGACTCAGTTTGTGAGTTCCAAACTCTGATAACATTCTTTGTGGTATTTGGAGCAGAAATAGACATATCAACGAAAGGTCACATGAGGTCTATGAGGTCCTATGTCTAGTCGATGAGGGTCTACATACAGATGTCGTATTTTTGTCTGCTTATCGATGAATCTTCTGTGTGTGGATCTATTCTATGTGTGTCTATATGTGTCTAGTCAAATTGTGTGTCTCCATGTGGATCAAGTGTATGTGTGTCTGCATATCAATGTCTCTAGTCTGTGTGCGTGTACGCGAAGTGCTCTCAGCTATATATATGTATATATATATAGTCTAGCATGGTCTGGCCTGGTAGCTTTTTTAATGTGCTTGGTTGTGTGCTTTTCCTCTGATTCCACCAACCCCAGGTGGGCGTTATAAATATAAAGGCCTCTCCAACACAAACATCAAATCCGGTTCTCACCTAACATGGGAGGAATAGAGAAGCCATAAGCGTATTAGCTCACAGCGGCGGTATCAAGGGGCAGCGCCTGGGAATCTGATTTAAGAGCAAAACCCCCTTATTTAAATTGAATGGAGTTGAGTTGATGCAGGGAGGCGCCGGGGTGATAGCAGCCGCAATAACACGCTGAGAAGCGCTTCAATTCAGAGGAAAGGTGTTGTAGGCTTTGTGGCCGCGCATCCGGACTGAAGCCCTGTGAACTCCGGTCTGTGTGTGTGTGTGTGTGTGTGTGTGTGTATTTGTGTGTGTGTGTGTGTGTGTGTGTGTGTGTGTGTGTGTGTGTGTGTGTGTGTGTGTGTGTGTGTGTGTGTGTGTGTGTATTTGTGTGTGTGTGTGTGTGTGTGTGTGTGTGTGTGTGTGTGTGTGGACGGACTGCATGGGGCGATGCAGTCTTTATCGCGCCCTCCGCTGGAATACATCAAAGTCAAGCGGAGGCAAAGACGGCTCCGGGCGCGGGCCCCTGCGCGATAAACGATAAGACGGAGCTTCCATTAAGTCTGCCCGACTCACCGGGATTAGCACGAGGAGCTCCTCTCCTTAAAACTGTTTACCGGGTTGGCTCTTGGTCCATCTTTTCTCTTTTAAACGCCTCCCCGCTCCTTTTATGCATTTGCTCCCTCTCTTCCTTCCCCCACCGTGGTTTACCGATCCGCTGTAATCTTTTTTTCCACTCCTTTTTTTATTTTGGCTGGCTTTCTTGATAGATTTTGTGTAACTGTTGGTTGCCCTCTTTGGCTTGGAGCGGGTATTGAAGTTCTTGGAGATGCGGCGTTCTGAAGGCTCGACACATAGATCAGAACCAAGAGATAGGGGTTCACTTCTGAATTGGCTACATCTCTTTGACCTTTCGTTGATGTGTCTATTTCCGCTCCAAATACCACAAAGAATATTATCAGTGTTTGGAACTCACCAACTGAGTCCCGCGAGACAACCTACTTTGAGTCTTTTATGTAGTACATTTAAACGTTGTCGCAGTATTTTCTTCAGTGGATATGAAGTCAGAGAGTTGATGCTTTGCTATGTTTCTGAACTGACCACTGTCCACCTGATTGTTTAAACACTGGAACGATCTCATCTGCAACTCAGCTGGCTGGATCAATATAATGGGAGGGGCTTTCTGAACCTGGATTTTCCGCTTGCTTACTTGCCAGATTCCTTGCATGATGTGATAGACACGAGTAAGCTGTGTTCCCGCATGGATATCCCCCTGTGTTCCTGGTTTGCTGTGATCCCTGATGTTCAGAGTGAAAATGGTCACATCATTAATCTGAACATGTGGATATTAAAGCGACATTTCAACAACATATTCAATATCACATGGTAACAAAAACGTATCTATCAATAATCCGCCAATGTCCCTTGGCATGCTGGGAAAGTTGGTGTAGTAATTTCAATATTTCAGAGTTGCACATTATACTTACGTTTCTAGTGGGTGCAATATAAGTTGTCCAAAAAATAAATAAATGATAAATTGGATGTTTAGGTCGGCTTTCTGCATGTTAAAGTTGACAGGGGTCATCATAGTCACATAGCAGGTGTGGCTCTGACTAGGTAGTCAAAAGATGGTCTGTCTTCTGATGGGCCACACTTGAACACAAAGAAACACAAAAACATAGACATTTACAGAATGGTGGTTTCCAATTGACCAGGGTATGAATAATAACTTTCGTCATCTCTCGCTTTTCATTTTCTGTCCATATCTTGAACTTTATGAATTGTCATCTTCCTTCCCATCATCTCGAGGGTAGGACGCCTTGATCAAATAAACATCCGCCTGGGAGGGTAGTCCCGCCGACCTTCACTCATCCCACAGACATAATCGTTGCGGTTTGGACGGTGAGGGCTGCAGAAGGGGCCTCGCCGCCGTCTCAGAGCCACCACGAGGGCTCTTGTATGTCCCTCTCACCGCTGGGTCGCTCTGACTTTCTCTCCAGAACACTGATCACAGAACGAGAGATGCTTCAGTAAAAAGTGAATGAAGTATCCAAAAGCTATTAAGATGGATGGAAATGTAGACGGAAAGACAGACAGACGGCTCCTTCAGTAAAAAGGGAATAAAGTATCCTAAAGTTCTTAAGACTGAAAGTTATAGACGGACGGACAGACAAATCCTTAAGGGCCATGCTTGAAATAAGTACTTTACTTTTGCATGTCATCCTTTGGATTACTGTTTTAGCGTTTTGAACCAGAAATAAATCAAATCAAATCAAAAAAACTTGAGTAAAAACTGAATGAAGTATCCATCTAAAGTTCTTCAGATAGATGGAGATATAGACCGATGGACGGACAGACAGAATCTTCAGTAACAACGGTATCTAATACAACTGAAGCAGTCACAGAAGACCAAGATGACCTAGGAAGTGTCTCATCTTTGGGTTGAAAGCATAGCACCATACTCTAAGTTAAATAGCAAAGATTGTAGCTCCTTAGCAGAGCATGGCCTCATCAGTAGAAGACTAGAAGGTTAATGCTAGCTTTCATAGAAGACCTACTGTCAACTACATTGTTAAACTTTAACCTTGAGTCATTGATCACAATGATTGGATTGATTGATCACTAATTTATCACGTTGAGGAATAATTGATGCACATAAGCTCTGTTGTACTGTATAAATATTGCACTACACATGGTAATACACACGCAAACACATTGACACCAAATACTCTGAGGCATGTTTTGGAAAGGGCATACCCTTAATAAAAGTAACACTTTTCTAAATATTAATGTCATATTCAACAACTACAACCCACACCATGTTTTTTTGAGAACGACTCATATTAAAGGTCTAATCCTCTTCCTCACACACCAGAAGAATCAGACAAACTCTGACTTCCTGCTGTGTGTTGTGACACAGCTTCTACAGTAAGTACCCCTCCCCCCCACTCTTCCTCTCCTGTCCTCTAATGGAGGAGAATGAGAGGCGTTTAATCTGCTCCACTAACTATCCTTATACCCTTGACGCCGTAGTGTTAGCATCAGCCCACGAATGGGCTCTTCTCCTCCTGCTAGCAGGCCCCGCTGGGCCGCTTTCACTCCATCTGGACCCGCCACCTCAGAAAATAACTCGCGTGTTCTCTCCCCTCTGTTCCCCGACACTGAAGCCCAGAACACAAGGCCGCATCAGGACAAACACGTAATAATGTTTTGATATTTTCCTCTACGTACCGAGCAAAACAATACCGCTCTCGCTTCATTCTGGGTGCTTAGCTAACGATATGGTGTCGATACATTTTTTGGGTCACGCTATAAATATGAGCTGAACGTTCTGTGTGATCCGGGCTTCATAATACACACGGGTCTCTTCTAGGTTTTAAATATGTCTTGAATGTATTGACTGACTTGGGCATGGCCAACATGTTAATCACATTAATAAAGCTAATCAGGTTTTCAAAAGTTCTGTTATTTTATCATATTTAATCTTCTCTTTATCTTCTCTTATCCTCTCCCATCTACCGCTAACACACTCATTTATGGATAATCCCCTCTCTTCCAGGGAAGTGCAATAGCCTGCTGTTATCCAATTAGATGTTTCATTTATTTGTCCTTTCTTTGACATGCAGAGGGGTTTGAAATCGTGCTGGGATGGACAGCTGTCCGATCCAATTACTGGTCTTTCCGGTTATTCTGGCACGCAAACACCTCTTTTATACAGTCTACCTGAAACATTCACATAGGTTAACAGAAGAAATCAGCAAAATAATCCATGAATATTCTGAATCAAAATACATCTACAGGAGTGACTTTGTCAATCATAGAAAAACAATTGCAAGCTTTGTTGTGGATATTGGCTGAATCCCCCCCCCCCCCGTCATTGCTCAGCCAATTAAAAGCAAGTAAAGATGTTGTCGTCCATCTGGCCTGGTGGTTCCCACGGTGACGCATAAAGCCAGCACCTGCCCTACGGCTGCTCTTCCTCGTCTTAACGCACATAAACCACCATTGTCACAAAACAAAATGGCGTGGTGCGAAGTGCCCTCAGCTCATAAAACAGATGAGACAATTAGAAGCAGGTTGCTGAAGCTGGGAGTGAAGCGGGGCTTCTGTTGACGACGGCGACAGCTACTATTATAAACAGCATGAGATGTTAAGGTTATCACTTGTGTAATATAGAATAGTAGACAGTAAAACACAAACACACACACACACACACACACATTGTATGGGCATGGCTATGGAGTACCTGAGCAGTTGGATAACAATACCCTGATCTATTAAGATGGATGGATGGGTGGATGGATGGATAAATATAAAGTAGGCTATACAAGAGTAGCACCCCCAGCAGCTTCATTGCTCAACACATTTGCTAAACTATGATCTTTCAATCTGAGAAGAAAACAGCAGAACCCTTTTAGGGATTCTACATTTGGCAGTCAAGCAAATTCTCCTCTATGTGACTTTCAAACATGTTTGTTTTTTACTATTATCTTAAGCAACATGATCAAAATCCGTTTGAAACAGATTATGAGTACATTCTTTTCCCTTTTGTGGTCTGTTTATTTTGATGGCTTTTCTTACACAGCCTGACAAAGCAACCTGCTGTGAATTACACATTGATCTAACAAATAACAATAACAAGGCTTTTTCCTTTTTGGAATGATATAACTGAACAATAAGCTACGTTGTTGCACTTTTCAGTCCTGTAGTGGTGCTTTGATTGGCAATAGAATGAGCTTTCTAATCAGAATGTTCTGTCAAAACGGAGGAGAAGATTGAGGTTCATTCAGAGACAAAAACTGTCGGTTCTCTTTTTGAGGGTCCAAGTTTGGTTCTGTTGAAGCTTTGCATAACAAATATGGGGGTGATGATATATTTGGACTTCAATCGTATGTAACATGACCTACATTTTATGAACTGTGAATAAAATAAACAATAAATTACATAAAAGACTAATCAAAAATAAAAAAGGCAAAAGCGGTTTGAGAAGCTATCTTGCTCCAATCGGTTATGCCGAAGTCCGAGATATCAGATCTGCCTCAAAGTTCCCAACTCCGTTACTAGGAAATACCACTCAGAGGGGGACGTAAGCACTTGTTCCCACTCGGAAGGTGGTAGTTATCGTTTCTCCGCCGTGGCGAAGAACTGTGCCCCAGAAACTACGAGAGGAAGCATTGCCATTGAAGCATTTCATCAATGTTTTGAAACCGGAAACAAACACAAGAAGCAGTTCTCTTCAGCAGGTCCAACGAGTGTGGAGCAGCGGTGACTAAAGCCCACCAGTTACACATTCAAATGATTCAACTCAACCAACCCATCTGTATTATTTGTTTGCGGTCTGTATTTAGGTTACAATATTTTAGATTATTTTTATTTCAGTGTTAAATAATAAGTCAGATGACTAATATCCACTGTGTAGCATAACGATTAGGGGTGTGATGATTCACTCGGCTCACAATTCTATACGATACACGATATTGGGTTCACGATTCGATATTATAACGATATTTTGAAGAAAACTCAAATCAAGAAAATGTATGACTGAAAAAATATTGTCGTTTATTTTAAGGACACAAAATATTCAAAGCAATGCCATTTGCCATATATTTCCATTTCTTATGAAATTGTAAACAAGATGTGTTATAGTAACATGGTATAGACTAATCATCTTGTCATGAATGGCAATAAACCAAAAGTTTTTCTTCGTCTATTAATTTTAAGAAACAAACTTATGTCAATAAATAAAGTATGAAAATATAATATAGATTATATTGCATACAATTTTTTCGTCTCAACAATGCATTTCGTCACGTTTTAATATCGCGATATTTTGTAGCACGAAATATTGTCCCACTCCTAATAACGATCCAATAATTGTAACACACACCTCCCTCTCCTCACTGTCACTCTCTCCCTCATTCTGCCTCTCTTCCCTTTCTTCTCTTTCCTCCCCAGCTCTGTCTATCTAACCCTTTCTCTCCCTTTATCTCTCTCCCCCTTTCCTTCTCTCTCCCCCAATCTCTCTCTCACCCTGCCTGTCCAGCGTCTCTCTCTCTCTCTCTCACCCTGCCTGTCCAGCCTCTCTCTCTCTCTCTCTCTCACCCTGCCTGTCCAGCCTCTCTCTCTCTCTCTCTCTCTCTCACCCTGCCTGTCCAGCCTCTCTCTCTCTCTCTCTCTCTCTCACCCTGCCTGTCCAGCCTCTCTCTCTCTCTCTCTCTCTCTCTCTCTCTCTCTCTCACCCTGCCTGTCCAGCCTCTCTCTCTCTCTCTCTCTCTCTCTCTCTCTCTCTCTCTCTCTCTCTCTCTCTCTCTCTCTCTCTCTCTCTCTCTCTCTCTCTCTCTCTCTCTCTCTCTCTCTCTCTCTCTCTCTCTCTCTCTCTCTCTCTCTCTCTCGTCTACAAACTCAGTATGGTCTGAGTCCGGGCGGGGCTAGGGGCACTGTCTGCCAAGACGAAATAATATCTGTTTCCCATAATCCTCTATCATATAGAACATGTGTAATCTAAATACATTACATCACACATCTAAACATTATCTTATTATAATAACATAAAATATATTACGATTAAATAATTTACTACAGATGAAATTTTAAACGCCTTATCAAAACATACACCATGTTTTATGATTGCTACTAGGCAACAGTGGAGGAAGAAGTGGATGTCATGGGAACACGCACGCACACACACACACACACAAGTATTTGTCTCACCTGTGTATCAATATTCATAACAGGTTCGCACATATTTTCGTTCAAATGCAAGCCCCACTGTTGCCTAGCAACGATAAAAAATGAAAAGTAGGGGAACATTTGTTGTTTCTTTCCAGCTACGCTCAATGCTTCTTTATGTTAAGAGTCATTTCGATATTAAATCGCGGGAAAGGTCTCTTTGTTTGCAGATGGCTTCATGCTCTTAACCTGACAATAACGTAGAGTTGTAAGCTCTTCATATTATTTATTCTGAGCTTTGTCTCAATGAAATGCCAACGTTCGGGAAGGCACATATATATAAACAATTTTACGGTTTGGATTGCGTTTGTAACTGGAATATTTCACCGATATTTTCAACCATTGCAAAAGAGTTTGGAAGCCAAGTCTGTGAAATTCGATCATTGGAGGGGGAAATTAGAGAATGCGAAGAGAATCACTGCCAAAATAAAGGTACTCCTTCCAAATCTAGACTTGATTTAACATTGAATTATGCTCACCGCATAATTAATGTCTAAGGCCATTTATGCAGACTCTGACGAGTGAAACGCAAACCAGACACAGAGAACAATCTGGCCACTATAATAGCAGGCCTGTCGCACCAGTTACTCATGTGCGCATGTGCCAAGCAGCCTGGAGCTCACACACACACACACACAGCACGCGCAAACGCATACATACACCGCAATTATGCACATGCACACCGCATACACACACTGCACACACACGCATATGCCTAGATGTGACTTGTCTACCCCAGCGTCTACCGTTGCTAAGCGACGTCACCGTCTTTGCGGACAAATTATTTCTCTGCTGATCAACACTACAAATGGCCAAAAGACTTGTATCACCCCCCCCCCTCCCCTCCTTAAATAAATGCTATGGCAGAATTATTATTATTTTCATTCAACTTGAACATGTGTTTTTACAGTAGAGTGGTGGAGGGATGACGTATGTTGGCCAACCCGGAAGTGAGCGTCGCCCTGGATTCCCTCGACAAAAAGCCAACGGGTTTTGCCATTGGATTTTGGATTATTATAAATTGAAACAATTTATTAAATAAATATTTGTGAGATGTCATTACACATTTGTGAGATGAGTTTGCTTCCTATTTATGTCGAGTATACACCCCTACTGTCCACAAGCATCCCCCCCATATGGATTTGGAGAATTGTTGCCACGTCCCAGTGGTGGAGGTATCATATATATGAAAGAGGGCATTCAATTATACTATAATGATCAATTAGGAGGCCGAAGCCCTAAAGGAAGTGATGCAATAGGTGACAGGGTCAACATTTGAGAACCCCTTTTATCAAAGGGGGTCTCAAAGGACTCATACGCTTCAACAGCGGCTGCAGCAGAAGTGTTGAGACGAAAGATGATAGACATTTATAGAATATTCCCATGATTCTTCGCACGACCTGAAGGTTGGAGAGTCTGAAATAACCCCCAAAATGAGTAATAAGCAGCCAAGTCCCACAAATTGCTTGAACTATTTATTTCATTCCATTGTTTCGTTGATATTCATTATTGAAAAGTTTCAAGCGTATGGATTTAATGCAATATCCACAAACAGTTCAAAATGGTACCATGAAATGTCTTGTTTATTGTAATAACCAGTTCATTTCTCTTGTGAAAGTCACCAAAAGTTGAAAAAAGTTAAACGCAAGGTCACAGGCTAACAGTGGAGCTGTGTTGGGAACCAGCAGCCAAGAGCTTCCATGGAAACTTTCTACCCATGTTAAAGAGATTTAGTTGACAGTTCCTTTTCTGCCCATTTTTTAAACTTGTGGAAGCACTTTGCAGTACTGGGAGACACCATTTCTAACGGCAATGGAGCTAGATTCTAAAAATATCAAAAGATGCCCAAAGCAAATACCTTTAACCCATAGTTGTGTTTTATCAAATTAAAAAATGTCAGAGTTTCATTGACCACAAATTGAGCAGAAATATTTTGCATACAAATCTTTAAATAGTTTAACCACATTAAGAAAAATAGATTCGTTAATTTCTTTTATTAGTGAAGCCACAAGTTTTTGTACATTATCCAAACAGAATACCTGAAATGTTGATATTTCAGCCCTTTCGGGTTAAAACAAGAGAAAAGGACAACCTAACAAGAGTGAAAAGTTTGGGTTAGGTGACCTATAGTTCAAAGATGTCCCTGGTCAGGTAGACTAAATAAAAGTGTATTCCCAATTGCTCCAGGACATTCGTGTAATTTACTTGTGAACTCTCCCTCAAGCCTAGAGAGACATCAGTGTTGAACCACCAACTGAAAGAGGGTATTTGCCATTAGTATGAGTGACAACATTTCTTGGTTATTAATTTAGTTCATTATATTTAGCCGATTTGAATAGACTTTTCTAGCAGGTGAGGCTGTCAAAGAACTAAATATGGAGCAACTACAAAAAGTAAATTTGCAGCATGACCAAATTATACAAAAAGTATAGGAACTGTTCTAGCACATATGTTTTAGAAGTCTCTTTTGATAGGCAGGGAATAATTGTCTTTGTCACCCTGTAGTCATGCCATCAAATCTTTTGGGCAAAGTACCGCTACTGATTAATCCAGTAGACTCACCAGTCAAGTCCCCCTAGTTAGAAAATGGAAGAAACCCAGTTAGTCATGTTAATTATTCTGTCGTTACAAATGAAGACTAATACGTTCCACATATTGCGATCCAAGTTACTGGCTGCAGTCTTGGATTTTATAGTTCTATATGAATAGATTCAATTTACTAAACTATTAATCATGCTTTAGAAGAATTAACCTTTCTTGGATGGCAGATCTACCACAAGCCTCCATTGCCACAACCTCCAGATGGCTTACGACCTACGGCAACTCCTCGACTACTGCAAGCCAACAAATTGGCTCTTGCACACCAGACATGCATTTTGCTTTATTTTAGGTTTTCAAGCATCTTAAAATACCCAAATCATCACTCCAATACACAAGTCAGCTAATGGCCTACAAGGAAATACTGAAGCTAGTGTAAGTGATGGCGATAGAAATGGACAAGCTTGCGTAAATATGCAACTAGAATTGCAAGGTTCACAGCCCAGTTGCATAAGTGGTCACAACCGTTGGATTGTAAGCAAGGGTTAAAAAAAAAAAAACTTCCCACAAACTAGTCAACATGGTCAATTGAAAGCCTGTACAAAATGCAAAAGTCAAATGCAGCTTTACTGCGGATGAATTAAGCCAAATTGCATAAACATCCAATGGTAAACAGTATACAAATGCAATCAACAAATTTGATAAAGAAAATATGAAATCCGGGTAACTCAGGGTTACAAAAGTAAATAAAGATGCATAAATAAACCAGTAGGTGGCGGTAATGCACATGTTTGTTTGCCAACCGCCAATAAAACCAAATAGAAGAAGAAGAAGAAGAACGTCTCACTCATGGCAGATCAGTGTGTTCTCTCTGATTAGCTCTTAATTGAGATCACCTGTCAAGCACCCCTTTATAAAACGTGAACACACTGGGTTTGGTTTACTTTTCGCATCGGCCTGTGTCAATAGAGGTTGAGGTTAGTGAGGGTTGAAAGTTTTCGATCTAGATTGCAGATCACTATTGTCACTTTATACAAACTGAAAGTATGCGTTGTTGCGTGTTTGTTTTTGTGGGCATTTGACTGAACAGCCCAGACAAATATTGCTACCAACATGGCACTTCGAAACAGACCACCGCAGTGAGTAAAAGTAATTTTCCTTTATTGAATGTTGACGTTTTTGGGCTGTCTCCTCAGACACAAGCCATCAGTATCCCTACTCTTTGCACCTTGACATGCATGTCACCGCTGTTTGTTAACCTAGCTTTGCTGATTTGTATCTTGTGATGTGTGTGTGTTTTTCTTAACAGGTGTTAGATGACTGACAAGATCTATGGGGGGGCCCCCTTTGGGCCCCCCCATACCAACTTAGTCTTCAAAAAAATCTAGTGCCATGGGACTCCAATGTCTTCAAAACATCCTCGGAATACATGTGTATGAATGGTCCACCGAAGGGTTGATCTGGAAGCCACCACGGTCCACGCAGTAATCTGCTGCGTGGGCCGTAGTGGCTTCCAGAGCCATCTTTCGGTCTTGGTCAGGATTTGTTACAGTTGCCCTTCAATGTAGCAGGCTACAGGTTTCTGAAGAAGCCTGCTTTACGTAGCATTGGAGTACAAATATTGTGCAAAATGCTCATGTAATTGCACTAGCACTAGTAACCTGTAGATTAGCTTAGTTTAACGTCATTCCGTGCTGTCTCTGTCAAATGTGTGGCTTACTTTAAGTCCACAAGGCCCTCTGGTAAACCACGTTGGAACACCCCTGGACAAGGTGATTAGTCACTGGGTGTGTGCTAAAGTTTTGTTCCATTTTTCACTAGTTGCTTAAGGTTTGGTAGAATTGTTTGGATGCTAGCGACGTGATGGCGTATGTACAAGAGCCTACCGTGGCCAGGCCACAGTTGCGACGGTCACGGCCAGATGGCCTAGTGTGAGTGCAACCTTGATTGCATTTGTATACTGTTTACCATTGGATGTTTATGCAATTTGGCTTAATTCATCCGCAGTAAAGCTGCATTTGACTATTCCAGGGTCGTTTTGTACAGGCTTTCAATTGACCATGTTGACTAGTTTGTGGGAAGTTTTTTTTTTTTTAACCCTTGCTTACAATCAACGGTTGTGACCACTTATGCAACTGGGCTGTGAACCTTGCAATTCTAGTTGCATATTTACGCAAGCTTGTCCATTTCTATCGCCATCACTTACACTAGCTTCAGTATTTCCTTGTAGGCCATTAGCTGACTTGTGTATTGGAGTGATGATTTGGGTATTTTAAGATGCTTGAAAACCTAAAATAAAGCAAAATGCATGTCTGGTGTGCAAGAGCCAATTTGTTGGCTTGCAGTAGTCGAGGAGTTGCCGTAGGTCGTAAGCCATCTGGAGGTTGTGGCAATGGAGGCTTGTGGTAGATCTGCCATCCAAGAAAGGTTAATTCTTCTAAAGCATGATTAATAGTTTAGTAAATTGAATCTATTCATATAGAACTATAAAATCCAAGACTGCAGCCAGTAACTTGGATCGCAATATGTGGAACGTATTAGTCTTCATTTGTAACGACAGAATAATTAACATGACTAACTGGGTTTCTTCCATTTTCTAACTAGGGGGACTTGACTGGTGAGTCTACTGGATTAATCAGTAGCGGTACTTTGCCCAAAAGATTTGATGGCATGACTACAGGGTGACAAAGACAATTATTCCCTGCCTATCAAAAGAGACTTCTAAAACATATGTGCTAGAACAGTTCCTATACTTTTTGTATAATTTGGTCATGCTGCAAATTTACTTTTTGTAGTTGCTCCATATTTAGTTCTTTGACAGCCTCACCTGCTAGAAAAGTCTATTCAAATCGGCTAAATATAATGAACTAAATTAATAACCAAGAAATGTTGTCACTCATACTAATGGCAAATACCCTCTTTCAGTTGGTGGTTCAACACTGATGTCTCTCTAGGCTTGAGGGAGAGTTCACAAGTAAATTACACGAATGTCCTGGAGCAATTGGGAATACACTTTTATTTAGTCTACCTGACCAGGGACATCTTTGAACTATTGGTCACCTAACCCAAACTTTTCACTCTTGTTAGGTTGTCCTTTTCTCTTGTTTTAACCCGAAAGGGCTGAAATATCAACATTTCAGGTATTCTGTTTGGATAATGTACAAAAACTTGTGGCTTCACTAATAAAAAAAATTAACGAATCTATTTTTCTTAATGTGGTTAAACTATTTAAAGATTTGTATGCAAAATATTTCTGCTCAATTTGTGGTCAATGAAACTCTGACATTTTTTAATTTGATAAAACACAACTATGGGTTAAAGGTATTTGCTTTGGGCATCTTTTGATATTTTTAGAATCTAGCTCCATTGCCGTTAGAAATGGTGTCTCCCAGTACTGCAAAGTGCTTCCACAAGTTTAAAAAATGGGCAGAAAAGGAACTGCCAACTAAATCTCTTTAACATGGGTAGAAAGTTTCCATGGAAGCTCTTGGCTGCTGGTTCCCAACACAGCTCCACTGTTAGCCTGTGACCTTGCGTTTAACTTTTTTCAACTTTTGGTGACTTTCACAAGAGAATTGAACTGGTTATTACAATAAACAAGACATTTCATGGTACCATTTTGAACTGTTTGTGGATATTGCATTAAATCCATACGCTTGAAACTTTTCAATAATGAATATCAACGAAACAATGGAATGAAATAAATAGTTCAAGCAATTTGTGGGACTTGGCTGCTTTTACATTATTACTCATTTTGGGGGTTATTTCAGACTCTCCAACCTTCAGGTCGTGCGAAGAATCATGGGAATATTCTATAAATGTCTCATCTTTCGTCTCAACACTTCTGCTGCAGCCGCTGTTGAAGCGTATGAGTCCTTTGAGACCCCCTTTGATAAAAGGGGTTCTCAAATGTTGACCCTGTCACCTATTGCATCACTTCCTTTAGGGCTTCGGCCTCCTAATTGATCATTATAGTATAATTGAATGCCCTCTTTCATATATATGATGCCTCCACCACTGGGACGTGGCAACTATTCTCCAAATCCATATGGGGGGGATGCTTGTGGACAGTAGGGGTGTATACTCAACATAAATAGGAAGCAAACTCATCTCACAAATGAGTAATGACATCTCACAAATATTTATTTAATAAATTGTTTCAATTTATAATAATCCAAAATCCAATGGCAAAACCCGTTGGCTTTTTGTTGAGGGAATCCAGGGCGACGCTCACTTCCGGGTTGGCCAACATACGTCATCCCTCCACCACTCTACTGTAAAAACACATGTTCAAGTTGAATGAAAATAATAATAATTCTGCCATAGTATTTATTTAAGGGGGGGGGGGGGGGGGATACAAGTCTTTTGGCCATTTGTAGTGTTGATCAGCAGAGAAATAATTTGTCCGCAAAGACGGTGACGTCGCTTAGCAACGGTAGATGCTGGGGTAGACAAGTCACCGGACTACTACCCATGCAAGTGAACGGAGCGTTCCACGGCATTGAGAAGACCCGGGTAATAAAGGCCTATAATATTTCTGTTTATGGCATAGATTTCTCCTCAGATTAGGCCAATAAACCAATGGTAAAATAAAAATAAAAACGCTCGATCAAAGGCCCGGCCCGAGTATAGTGGTGGGAAATATCGGCCCGGCCCGACCCGGCCCGGCCCGGCCCGACCCGGCCCGCGTCGGGCTCGGGCTCGGGCAGAGAATCTAAACACTGACTGGAACTACTTAGCAGGTGTCTGTAGGGCTATATCAGGAGTTAATGCACGCACTGCAGCCAATCAGAATCAGAGTATTCCCCCAGACCGTGGTCTAAACAATATTATTCACGAGTTATAAACAACCCCTACACATCAATATTAATGATAACCCTGTGGAAATTGCCATGAGTGAGAGACACAATTTCGCACGTTGAGCACACAGTGTGACTGGTTTATTTAGTAAGAGAGAAACAGGAAATCAAAACGTGCTGAAGGTAAATAAATCCCGCATGGGCTCTGACGTCATGAGACGCTCGTAATCCTTAAAGGCACCCAGTGCAACTTTATGTAAACATTCAATGAAAAATAAACATTCAATTTCTAGTCTTTTTTACACGTAGTAAGTTACAATAACTCCATACCATTACATATCGACATTCAAGGAGCAAAGATGAGACGTCGTTGTGTGGTGAGAACTGATAGAAAATCGTAAACAACAACAATCGCCGGTGGGGAGAAGCCATTTTTCCATTGACTGGAAGCCTGCTTTATTTATTGTAGGTTACAAAAAATAAAGAAAATGGCGGCATTGTTGTTATCGATTTTCTATCAGTTCTCACCACACAACGACGTCTCATCTTTGCTGCTTGAATGTCGGTATGTAATGGTATGGAGTTATTGAAACTTACTACGTGTAAAAAAGACTAGAAATTGAATGTTTATTTTTAAGCCTCGAAAGTTGCACTGGGTGCCTTTAAAAGGGACAGCGATCCCTGAACCACCAAGACAGTAAACGACATGCCTAACACAATTGAAAGAACAACACATAACAAAATACTGTAGGTGAATTATGTTACACTCACTACAACCCATTAAATACGGTATGATTTCTAGATGTCATGGCAACGTCCGCTCGCGACACTGGACTTGCGATCGAGGCATCGACGCGGACGTTCATTCACATAGCCAAAAGCAAGAGAATAGATGGCTAGATAAAATAAACATCAAGACATACAATTCTAAAAAGAACAGATGAAGCAGCTACCCTTTTTTCCTTCGCGGTTTGCCTACAGAGCAGCGCACCTGCATTTAATATAGGCCTATCCGTGTATCGTCACAATTTCTCAGTATCAAAGGTGAAAGTAGAAACGGGTGGCCAAAAGCTGTCATATTGTTAGTTATCACAGACAATTTTAAGTAGAAACGGGTGGCCAAAAGCTGTCATTTGTTAGTTATCACAGACAATTTTTAACAATGAATGATCTGTACGGAGCTCCATGAGGGACATTAGGGAGAACGCTCCCGGACAGAACCTTAGTTTGGAAGTCATGCTTAGTGACACGACAAATAGCCTACTTCCAATTGAAATACAAAATTTAGAAAATAGGCCTACTTGTCCCTGATCACGTTTCAATAGATAAAATAACGTGACAGTGTCACGTATTTCAGTGAGACCATACCCGTACTTCCATGAGTATACTTAAAGGAAGTATACTATCCGCACTATCTACTATGTTATTTTTTCAGATGTGAGTGCTGTTCCAAATCGAGTACTCCGTGGTGCACTAACCGGAAATTACGATCACGACTGCCGCCGTGGCTCCTCCCCCGCAATAAACATCCCGCTTTGAACGGTGAACTCTTTACGCCTAGCAGCTATAAAAACTATAAAAACTACAAAATGACTCTATTAATGCAGGCTATGTGGAAAATGCGCCGACTTTGGCTCAGCCTGGCTCCGCCTCTTCCGCTACGTAGCTAAGATGGCTGCCGTTGAGTACGGGGAGTGTCCTTCGATCCCATGGACATAATAAAGATCGATCCACACTATATAAAGTTATAATAAAGTTCGATCCACACTTCAGGATTAGCCCGTTTTGAGTACGGATGCCGTACTCAAAACTTGAAAACTTGAAGTATACTTCTTTTCGCCGGATCTTACTCAAATTTTGGCTAGTAAGTACGGACAGTACGGGTATTGGAACACGGCACAGGTTCGAGCATGTGCATGGGTTGAATTGCGTGTGTCTCACGCCGAATGCATGAGACATGAGAGCCCTGTACTTACGTGACACAAACCACAACCAGCACCGCAAACGTTCGCTTGAGATGAAGTCGCTTGAGATGACGTCTTTCTTTATGGTTCATGGGTCTGATTCGCCGATTTCCCATGCTGATATCCCCGAAGATTCTCGGGCATCTTCGACAATTTGGCTATAGATTGTCTCATTACACGGTAAATAATATAATTATAGCCTAATTATATATATAGCCTATACATATATATAGGCAATATATATAATTGGGCAATATATATATATATATATATATATATATATAGGCTACATATAGCATTTGTGGTTTTGGCATGAACATAACTAGGGTGCACTGTACTATCTGCGCACACCCTTTCTGAAGCCTCTCTCGCTCTCTCTCTCTCTCTGTCCCTCCCTCTCTCTCTTTCTCTCTCTCGTACCGTTTTGTGGAGCACGTTAATTGTCTTAGAACACTCCCATTCAGAATGCATTGGTTTACATTTCGTTCTGTGTAACACGCAAAAAGTCGGACTATCGTGCTCTGGAACACGCTTCAATAGATTAACGTTCGTGCGCAGGAGCACGCAATCGCGTGATACCGGGTTGGTATTAGAGCCCGACCGATATAGGATTTTTAAGGCCGATACCGATACGAATATTTTGTGATTAAAAAATCCGATATGCCGATATATATAAAAAAAAAAATCCAGAAACGCGCAACAAAACAAACAGATTTCCCTAACATTGGTTATTTGTAGTTATCCTTTAAATCCTTTTCACTCTCAACTAACACGTAACAACAGCAAAACTGGACATGGTAGTCATGAATTAAGTCATGCTTATCGACTTTAGAGAATTGATGGGGATGTTCTTTTAATTGTTATTCAAGCAATGTATGTCTTGTGACAGTTGCCAACTTACCATGAACACACTTGCACACATGAGCTGTGTTGGAAATCATTCCCTATTCACTCCCTCACTATTCCCTATATAGTGTTTATGATATAGTGCACTATATAGGGAACGAACAAACGAGAATTCGGACACTACGCTGAACATTTCTAAGCGTCATTTGCGTCAGTAAATGCGCCGGGTATTTGTGTGACGCAGACAGATGCTCCCACATCATGTAAACAAACCGGGAAATCCCGAGGAAAGCTGGAGCTTGTATTGATGTTGAATGCAACATTTCCTTGATCAAGTTTTTTTTATTAATTTTGAATATTACATTTTCTATGTTAACTCCCAATTAAATTGTTGATCTCTAAACGAAAGCCGGAGACTCCATCATTAAATGTATTAGTTTTCGCGGTTATTCAGCTTCTTCTTCTACTCCGGAAGAACACTACCGCATTGCATTGTGGTATACGGAGTAACAAGTAGGGAACATGGTATGTACACTCAAATTTTAGTGCATGAAATTAACCACTGAGAATTCGAACACCACTGCAAAATGGCGAGCACCCTATAGTGCACTATATCCGTGATAGGGAATGATTTCGAACACAGCTATGAACAACACCGATGATCTCCGTCGATCTCCGTCATTCTCTGCCTGAATCAGCGGGTTTGGGGCGTTAGAGCGCCCTCTGGTGGACAAACTTTTTTTTAAAAAAAATATTCATTTATCGGCCATTATAATGCCGATACCGAATAGTTTGAAAAATGCCTAATATCGGCCTGCCGATATATCGGTCGGGCTCTAGTTGGTATGCTATGTGTGTCTGTCTTGGTCAGGGCACTGGAAGAGATGTTTAATCTCAATGATGATTATTATTTTCAACTAACCAATGGTAGTTACCCTGCATTTTAAAATGTCAATGCACTTTTCGGCCCTGAATAACAGTAAAAGCTATTTAATAATTGTTTTGCATGCATAGTATACTACATTTTGAACAATTACCCCTGTTACCATAAATTGACTAATTTTATAATGTAATCAAATGCTCGCACACTAGCTACTTTCAGACACGTGTAAGTCCTGATATTCTCCTGATGGGCCGTATGTGTGAACAACATACCCTGACATTTGTACCCTGAAAATCGCCTAGAGTAGAGTAGAAAGCTGGTATTTCTCAAGGCCTCTGGTCTGACCATTTACAAACAGGCATACAGGGAACACAGGAGGGCATATGCTGAAGCCCTGAATAATGCACAGTCCAAGTTCTATTCCACAATAATCAACAATAGCCCTGGTAACTCCAAACAGCTTTTTTCAACTATCGATCACCTTCTCAAACCCCCTTTACCATCCCAATCTGATGTCACCACGGGGAGGTGCAACATGCACATCAACTTTTTTAAACAAAAAGTGAATAACATCCGCTCACACCTCTCCACCACAACTGTCCTGCCCCTTCCAACTGCTGACCCACCGATTGACCCCGTCCAGACCCTCTGCTCCTTCTCCAGCATCACAAAGGAAGAGGTGGAGGACGTCATCAGGAAAATGAAGCCATCCACCTGTGCACTAGACTCCTTCCCTACAGCTCTGCTGAAGGCCAACATCTCTGCTGTCTCTCCACTCATCACCAATATCATTAACCACTCCCTCCTGGCCGGCCAAATCCCATCTGCATTAAAAACTGCTGTCATCAGACCAACATTAAAAAAACCTACCCTTGATCCAGAAGTCCTCTCCAACTACAGGCCCATCTCAAATCTCCCATTTCTGTCAAAAGTTCTGGAAAAAACAGTTGCAGCACAACTCCAGGATCACCTCATACAACATCACTTGTTTGAAAAATTCCAGTCTGGTTTCCGCTATGGCCACAGTACAGAAACAGCCTTGGTCAGGGTCACAAAAGACCTCCTGATGGTAGCAGACACCGGCTCCCCATCTCTCCTCATCCTCCATGGACTTAACAGCTGCTTTTGATACGGTTGACCACAATATTCTCCTTCACCGCCTGCAATACACCATTGGACTATCAGGAAATGTAAAGAACTGGTTCACCTCGTACCTTACTGACAGAACTGAGCACGTTGCCCTGGGCAAAGCAAAATCACACACCAACAACGTCACCTGCGGTGTCCCCCAGGGCTCGGTGTTGGGCACCACACTGTTCTCACTGTACATGCTCCCCCTGGGTAGTGTCATTAGCAGGCATGGCTTATCTTACCACTGCTATGCTGATGATACACAGCTCTACATCAGGACAACCCCCACTTCTTCTGCCCCTCTGCCAACATCCACACTGACCACCTGCCTGGAGGAGATAGAGGCGTTGATGAACTTCCTACAACTTAACAGCCATAAAACGGAAGCCATCCTTGTTGGCACGCCACATCAGCTTCGCTCCCCCACCATCACCAATATCACCTTCTCTGGCCAAAACATCCCCCTTTCCACATCCGTCACCAACCTCTGTGTTAAAATGGACCCACAACTTAATTTTGAAACCCACATCAAACACCTCTGTAAGACAGCATTATACCACCTCAGGAACATCGCCAAACTCCGCCAATCACTCACCCTGGCTGATGCAGAGAAGCTCGTCCATGCCTTTGTCTCCTCCAGGTTGGACTACTGCAATGCACTCCTTATTGGGATCCCTGGCAAGAGCATCCAGAGGCTCCAATACATTCAAAACAGTGCTGCCAGGGTCCTGATGAGGGTGCGCAAGCGTAACCACATCACCCCCATCCTGAAATCACTGCACTGGCTCCCTGTCCCACTCAGAATTGAGTACAAGGTCTCCCTCCTCACCCACCAGTGCCTTCACGGACTTGCCCCCCTCTACCTTCAGGAACTCCTCACCCCCCCGACAAACTCACGTACACTCCGTTCAGGATCCACTCACACCCTCCAAACCCGACATACGAAGCTGTGCACCATGGGTGATCGGGCCTTTTCTGCTGCTGCCCCTAGACTATGGAACGCCCTCCCTGACTACCTGAGGGCTCCACAGACTACAGCTCTTTTTAAACTGAACCTCAAAACCCATCTCTTTAAAATAGCATTTAGCTAAACTTTCTTTGAGGTTCCCCCTTTTAATCGTTTTTTTTTTATCTCTGAAGCACTTTGAGATTCTTGAATATAAAGTGCATTATAAATAAAATGTATTATTATTAGGGCCCGACCGATTTATCGGCCTGCCGATTTAATCGGCCGATTATAGCCTTTTTGAAAATAATCGGCATCGGCCAAAAAGACGCCGATTACAACTGATTTTTTTTTTTTAATTATTATTATTATTTTTTTATATAAATGTTATTGCGATTAGTATCCTGCAGATTGCGCTCCTACTCGCCTTGCTAACTAACAACTTTAGGTGGAGTAAAAAAGAGGAGATCGAATTTTACCGTACAACATGAAAGCACGCTCGCTCAGGCAGCTGCGCGCTCACCTCACCAATGTACACAAGACGCGTTGTTTGAGCATGTTGTGCCTGTTTTTCTTTAGGTCCCAGGCCATGTTAATTTGTTATACTGTAGACTCTAACGGTGAGACCATACTGCTCAGCACGCACGTGTTAGTCACTGCTCACGAGCGCAGCACATTGGGAGTTAGTTATTTATTTTACATTTTACATTAGACTCATTTTTGACTGTAAATGTATTCTAAAACACTCAAAGGTTCTGCATTCAATTCACATATTCGTCAAAAGTGTTTAAAGTATATTTAAGGTATCAAAAACTACGTTTTTATTTTTTTAAATCGGCCGATTAAATCGTAATCGTAATTTTTCTCTGAAAATAATCGGCATCGGCATCGGCACTCAAAAATCAATATCGGTCGGGCCCTAATTATTATTATTATTATTATTTCTCACACCACTTCCATGGGCGTGTTGAGGACGCTTCTGCATGTCATTGAGTGGCCCCCTAAATGATAATCAGCCTGTTGCCTTTCATTCACGGACCGGTTAAAAAATATTTAAATGTTGGCACTGCTTTTAAGAGTTATTTATGGTGAACGAATGTTATAAGATGTAAAATTATAGGCAAAATGATATCATATTATGCGATGAGAATTTTTTTACATTATTGCTATGGGTTTAATTACAATAAGGTAATAATAGGTTGAGCGCGCGCAACGCGTGTGTGAAAACTCTAGTACAACATGATGATAGCCATATTATAAAAGTGGGTAACATGTTATAATAAGGTGCCATAATAAATAGCAAACTTGTCTTCACCTAACCCTTTGTTAATATTTCTTAATTGTTACTAAAATATCTACTTGGCACAAGTTAATAGTTTTTTCATCATTAATTAAATATTAGTTGTTCGCATAACCCTAACCCAACCCTACCACACGACCCTAACACACGGCCCTAACCCTAACACACAACCCTAACCCTAACAAGCGACACTCTGAGGTCAGTGAAAAAAAACTATTAACTTGTGCCAAATAGATATTTTAGTAACAATAAGGGTTAGGTAATGATTAGTTTGCTATTTATTATGGCACCTTATTGTAAAGTGTTACCTAAAAGGGATTGCTCAGTTCACTCTTTATACATTTATGACTTACATTTGTATTGCGATTATGGCCTTCTTAGTGTTATAATATGGACCTAAAATCCTCCATGCTAATTTATGCTTTTTGGTTATTAGTGTGGCAGTGTAATAAGACAATTGTCTTGTATCGCTAATTCCTTGCATGCTAATTTACTTCGCTAACGAACAGATTTAGATATTTAAGACTAATGCACAATGGGATTAGTAATGTACAACCCAGAATAAGTGGCAATCTCAAAGCTTTTTAAGTGGATAAATGTCTACCATCTTTCACCTAAAGATTATGTAACACAATTGTGATTGAGACAATGCCTCACTGATGAAAGCCCTTGCATTTGCAGTAATAAGAAGTTTAGGTAAAGGCAGAGTATCATTCTTCAGGGTTAAACGTCAAGTGAGTGGCATGTGAATGAAACATGTGCTGACAGCCGATAAATTAGCTTTCTGTTGAAATGGGGGTTAAAAGCAATATGCGCTGAACACTATAAATTATTCTCCTTTTATTCTCAGAACAATGTAAAACAATTGCATCAAGGATAAGGTCTATATGTGATGTAGAAGAAAAGGTAAATCCAAAATTGACATGCCTTTAATATTTAGCTTTTGATATGTCATTCTCTCATACTTGTAGGATTCAACTGTTTTTAGTATAAATATGTGAAGTGATCCTAAGAATTGCTTTCATTAAAATTATAAATAAATAATGGATTCTTCATGCTTTTAGGAATCAATGGACTCAAAGTTCAGCTAAATCATCTGGGGTTTTCCATGACAGCATCTCTTTAAGGATTCATAATAAACACAATTCTTGAGATGTGTCTGCAAAAGTGTCTGTCATCCTGAATCCAACCAAAGTAAAACATATTTATTTAACTGCATACAATAATGCTCACTGGTACCAATGTGTCAAGGACAAAAGAAAATCCCCCATTACTTGCAAGCTAATGACTTAATTGAACAATGCCCTGCATTCAGTACAGACCCAGCATGACCTTGGACATTGAGATAGCGACAGTACACGTTATGCATAATAAACAGATGCATTCAGATCACAACACACATAATATTTATTTTATAAAAGGTATCCTCTTCTGAGGGAATCTTCCATCCATCAAGGAATATGCATTCTTCAAAAGGAACCTTCCTTCTATCAGGGCTCCTTTCTTCTTCTATCTTGTTTGGGAATCTTCTCTCTATAAGGGGAATCTTCCCCTGAAAAAGACATCTTTGTGTTATTACAGAATCGTGCCCTTCTCTGTCTTTGCGCTCATTTTTTTTCTTCTCTTACCTCGTTCCACCTCTCTGCCCTCCTGCGTGACGATGGATATTGTTACCATAACAACCACAGAACCCTCTACCCTTCGCGACAATTAGAATTCAGCACTGTACCTCCTCCCCAGCACGTCGTCGCTGGGGCCTGGCGCCGCACACCGGCGATGAGACACCGCGGTGTCGTGCGCACACTGTTTTGAGTTCAACTTTCCAGGGTCGCCTGGAAGAGAGAGAGGGGGAGAGGCACTGTGTGTGACATTTAACTCTGTCAACAAAACCTGTCGTCATCCATCACGCACACAGAACCCTCACCATCTACCCTTATCCTTAAACCTGCGCAGACAGATGCGTGACGGCCCCAGCGAGGCTCTGAGCGTCTGCTGTCTATGTTGATGGAAAACCATAGAAATTGTCTGTTGCCAAAGTCATGGCTGGTGCCCAAACTAATCCAGCATAATGACACTTTCTTCAGCCTCCCCTCTCTGCAAAGAATAATGATCGCTGGAACCTGATTGTCGATCAATCTATACACACTCTCTCTCTCTCTCTCTCTCCCTCTCCCTCTCCCTCTCCCTCTCTCTCTCTCTCTCTCTCTCTCTCTCTCTCCCAAACAAAAGGCAGATGCCCAGGATGTTAAATTCTCCTAATCACGTCAACCAAACTCCCATCTTTCAAGAGAAATAGGCATTATCTTCATTTCATAAAATGTTTTGGCTGATGCAAGTGGAGGACTGTTTCTGAGAGTAATAGTGGCTGGCCTTGATTGTCCATAAATCCATGCCTTGATCTCTATCCCTCTCTCCCCCCCCTCCCTCCTCTTTCTCAAGTCCAACCAAAAGGCAGATGCCCAGAATGTTAACTTCTTCAAATTACTTCAACCAAACGACAAAAAATCGGCATTATTTTGATTTCATAAAATGCGTTGGCTGTCACAAGTTGGGGAGTGTGCCTGGATTAAAAGCCCTGCAGGACCAAGGACTTCAGCCTCAGTCTCAGCGTTTAGCTAGCTGGGATCAATGGAATGCTCTATTTAATGAGCTTGGTTTGCTTTGGAGTCAAAAGAAAATAAGAACTGTGAAACTTGGTTACCAGCTCATTTGTAGGCCACATTATAACCTTGTCTGTTCAACATAAACAGCATTGTAAGGATTCAATTAAATATTCATGCCGTGTTTCTAAGTATTTTTGTTCTATCTCTCACGATTAGCGGAATAGCTTTGTGTGTGGGCGCTACTTTCTTGCGTGCGTTAGCCAGAGATAGCTTATTATCTTGTTTACAGAACGGCTGTTTTCGGTTTTCCCAGTACATGGAAAAGGGAACAAAAAGAGTGGACTGGCAGTCGGGGAGTGTGGAGGAAAACATGTACGTGTTGGGAGTTATTTCGGAACATGCTTACAGAGCTGTGCATCACACATCACAGCTGGCAGACAGCGATTTGCACTGTGTTTTCTGTGTAACAACCTCCTCCATTACCCCTTCATGACTTCACGCTTAAGCGGCCCTGTGTCGGGAGACAAAGAGACCGGAAAAACGTCTTCATAAAAACGGAAACTAACAACCGTAAAGTAAACTAAACGCTCACCACAGAGGAAGTCGGTGAAGGGTCAGAAATATCAAAACATCAAAAGGCATAAATAATCAGAAGCAGCCCAGGACTCAGAACGAAGCCCCTTGGAGTCAGGGTTTGGAAGGAAATCCGTCTTTTGTTTTGATAATTGATGCTGTGATAGTCATCCCGTTGTGATAGAGGAATGTTTTAACGGCGTGAAGTCGTAACGCGCGCGCCGCGCAGGGAATCAGTCTGTTTACTTCTTATTTGGACGTTCATTCTGCTCTGGCTCTCTGTTCCTTTTTATTTGTACAACAGAGTAGGAAAGCTTTTGTTATGAAATGTAAGACTCAAATATAATAAATAAGTGAACATGGGAGGGAAGACAATGGGTTTTTGTGCGAATGCATCAACCCTGCTGAATGAAAATCCTGAAGCAATCTTCTGCATCCGACCGATTGGTGCGTACATACTGACGCGTGCGGTAATTGTTTGCAATGATTTTCCCGCTTGCTTCGTTATCCAACAAGAACACGGCTTTAATGTCACCGCAAAAAACAGAGTACAGTCTCCACTCAATCAAAGGACAAAAACAAAACACCAAAATTGTAATTTTAATTAAAGGTCCCATGGCATGAAAATCTCATTTTATGAGGTTTTCTAACATAAATATGAGTTCCCTTAGCCTGCCTATGGTCCTCCAGTGGCTAAAACTTGCGTTCGGTGTAAAATGAGCACTAGGTGGTCTGCTCACCTTTGAAAAAACCGAGGCTCAAGTGCGCTGATTTGGAATGTGGTCCCTTATATCGTCATAAAGGATCTAAGCTCCTCCCCTTTCTCTGCCTTGCCCGCACAGAGAATTTGGCCCGCCAATGAGTCACGACCGTACGAGCACCAAATTTGTGTGTGTGTGTGATTACACACATTGTAACGCAAGTGTTTGCTGTTACACGTCGGTTCTTTGATGTCTCTTGTATTTCCACAACAAGACTGTAGTTGGGGTTATTTCAGCCATGGGTGAGAAGGAATTGGGGGAAAAGAACTTTGGCTTTGACTACTTGAAGAACTGCGAAAATGCTGCCTGCCGCCGGTTGCCATGAGGCACCACGGCCTCAAAGCACCACCGCCCGGCAGCGGGCAGCCGGCAGCAGGCAGCGCACGGTTCAGTCTACTTCAGATTGATGTGGAAGTGGAAGAACCAGAGACGTCGGAGAACCCGACAAAGTCGTCTGTGATTCATAATATCATCTGGAGGCGCACACAGCTTTTGCCCGTGATAATATGCATTATATGTTATAGATATCTATGTATTATATGATATTATTTAGATATAGAGCTCCAGGATTGTAACGCAAGTGTTCCATTTTATTTGGATAACCGTTCTGCTGTTGGTGTGATGGCGCATAACACGTCGGACTCTCGTCTCTGGTCGTTCCACAACGAGACTCGTAGTGGGGGTTATCTCAGCCATGGTTGAGGATGAATTGGGGGAAAGGAACTTTGGCTTTGACTCCCTGAAGTACATGAACCACGACATGGAGGAGAAAGGGATTGTTGGCGGCGAATGTCTCCCGCTTGAGCCCCGCTTCCAGCTGCCGGGGGACCACCGCCTTGGCGCTGCAGGAGGCGGTGGTGCCTAAGCGCTGACCGCTGCCGAGGCGGTGGTCCCTCGGCAGCGGTCAACAATCCCTTTCTCCTCCATGTCGTGGTTCAGTCTACTTCAGATTGATGTGGACGTGGAAGAACCAGAGACGTCAGAGAACCCAACGCGGTCGTTTGAGATTCATAATACGTCTGGAGGCTCACACAGCTTTTGGCCGTGATAATATACATTATATGATATAGATATCTATGTATAATATGATATTATCTAGATATAGAGCTCCAGGACTCTGGTGTGTTCTAGAATATTTACAGAACACGGCTAAAGGCTGTGTGCGCCTCGCCATTGCGATACATCCACTGTAAACAGAGCGCATGGTACCGTGGCTGCAAGCTGTTCAGGGCCACACCCCCATCCTCCTCCTTGACCCGCCACTTTCCTCCTCATCTGCATTAAAGCTACAGACACCAAAACGGCGCATTTGGGGAAAGCTCAATGTGCGACTGGCTCATAGTGGCTGTAATTCTGCACCACGGCTGAATTTCCGGAACGTCTTCAAATACTGTGTTTGGGGCCTACTAGTATCTATATTAAAGCATCCATGAAGTGGCATGCCATGGGACCTTTAAGACCCAAAAAAAATAAAAAATTTAGCAAGTTCTAATGAGAAACTATTAGTCCCGGCGAAGGAAACAAAGTAAGCAACACAAAACAAGCAGTCACCACGTTCCCCTCTGCCACTTGTCACTATGCAGCCCCCGGAGTGCTATAAATCATTATTTAGGTCCCATTAGAGACTACTGAAGAGAGAGGCTGAGTTTAGACTCACTGGAAACACCCATCCAAAGGTCATGTGCGCCTTTCAGCGCGGGGTGGTGAAGAAAGGGACAACACAGCCATTGCAAAAAGTCCCCCTGGTTAGCTGACTCACATTTAGGACGCCAGAAAGACAAGAGGAAGACAAGCCCATCCCCATATGGGTGCCAATATCTGCTGGGCTCTGATGCAATTGCCAGGGGTATCTCGATTGAGTTGGCAATTCAGCAGCAGATCCGATCAATTAAAGGATCATTGTTCCACACTGGCAGTCATATGGAAACATCAAATTATCCAGCCAAGTATTTTGCCGCTATTACAGTGCGTGGCTTTCCAGAGCGATACGGTTCGTCTGCTGACAGTGATGCAGATAAACCCCCCGAGAGCTAATTGCCTAATCAAGGGGAACGTGTTCTCCGTGCTAAATGGTTTACATAAGGGCTAGGTCACACAAAAAACAACAAAAGTAATAACAAAAGTGGAAGACATAATTTGTACGGTACATTGAAATATAAATACCTTAGTACCACAGGCCTTGGGCAAACGCTATCCAGTGAACATTCAAAAGGTACAAAGCACACTGTGTGACCCAAAGATGTTTCCTGCAATCATTACATTTATGCGGTTAGTTCTTTGGTCGACACTTTTAACCAAAGCATCTTACACTGCATTTTCTTCGGGATGTCAAGATAACAAAAGTATACGTTTTGCATAACTAAACAAACAAAGAATATTTCTTCCATTTAGGAATCTTCCTTCCATTAAATGAATCTTCCATCTCTAAAGGAATCGTCCTCTAGTAAGATGTTTCCTGTAATAGTTTGCATTCATATCTAATGGTTATTTATTTAGCAGACACTTTTACCCAAAGCATCTTACACTGAATTCAGACACGTCATTCATTAGCATGTAGGTGTTTAGGTTTCTTGCTCTCGTAGATCCGGAAAATGTAGGTGTTTAGGTGTCTTGAGTCTCGTAGAGCGGGAAACCTTTGGACACTGGGGATCGAATCAGCTACGAACACCCATACCAATACAATATCAAAATCCACATTAGTTATTATGAAGATAGTAGCTTTGAAATATTACATAAACCTAACCCAATAAAGAAAGGCAGACAGGCAGAGACTTATTACAGCAAATGCATGTTAAAACTATACTACTATACTGCCTACTATAGGAAACACTATTTTTGCCCAAGATAACCTTTACTCATGATATAGATTTATGCATCCTATATTTGCTGTAAAAATAAGCAAGCGTAGCATGTGTGCGTTCCTACAACAAACCCCACTCTGTACATCCACATACAACATATATAACGTAAGCTACCTCTTCAGCTTGAAGTACAGTGCAATATGTCCATTCATTGTAGTATTCTTCCCTGATACGACGTCTAAGGAACAGTGTCTGGGTGTTCAATCCTGATTCCTCCCCTGTCTTTTTGTCTTTTGTTTTCAAAATATAAATACAACGAGAAAGTGAGATCTATGGTGCTTATTTTAGGGCCACTCTTCGGAAAGAGGTTTCTCCGTAACACGCTGTATTGATTCAGATAGCAGGGAGCTGTCATGGATTACGAGGATTACTGCATGAGGCACTTGCTAGCTACTGTAACAAAGAAAGCACACAGCTCAGCGCTGAGCCATCACTTTTCCCCGCTCCTTTCCCCCGCTCCTTAACCCTTCAATGATTCTGGAGCCGTGTCAAAAAAAAAATGCTTCTTTACTCCACCTTCGCCAACCGCGAGATGGACGGCTAAACGGAACTAAAAGGCTTCCCCTGCCTGATTAACGCTGTCTTTCAAGGGAAAAAAAAGTAACAGCTGTAAAAAAATTTTTTATCATGGTCTCCTGTTAGATCAAATCCCAACATTAGTGAAATGGTTGTCGTAGGTGGTAAAGAGGCTTTTAAAATGTTGGGATCTAAAATAACTCGCCCACACTCTAATAAACAACTCATACTGCAAGAAAAAACTTTGAAAGAACGAAACGCATTTCTTATTGTCATGTAGTTGTGTAATGTGAACAATCCCTCTGGGATAGTATCCTGTTGAAAAAAGTATTTATAAGTTTGAAACCCATGCTAATGAAACAGCCCCAAGTTGGTTGTGTTCACGGCATCCACCCTGATGTGATGGGAGCGAGCGACAGAGCAACGTTAATGTTCAGCTCTCCCTGGGATGTAGTCCTTCATTAACAACAGCAGGGGGTCTGACAGAGGAACCCTTACTGGAGAACAGTGGGAGGAGACTTCCTATCAATAGCCATGGAGAGAAATTCGGAGTCTCAAATGTTCTCCAAAAAATGTATATCTCAGAGTTACACAAACACACACACACACACACGCACACACACACACACACACACACACACACACACACACACACACACACACACACACACACACACACACACACACACACACACACACACACACGCGCGCAAATACACACACACAAACACTGTATGTTCACATTTAAAAGAAATCCACATGTTGACGAGTGGCATTTTTTAAGTGCTCCCATGTCAATATTGTGCACATGTATAAAACATTTCAAAATGCAAAAATGTTGTCGCATTTATTCAAGGATCGCTGGGTCGGCACGTTCAAATTCAAAGCGCATCACATACGTGCGAACTCCGTCACATTAGGGTGTGCATCCATGGCACGGAGCAGGGCCATGTGAGCCTCCAGACCGCCAACCAATGGCAACGTGTTGATGTGCCTCTCTCCGTGACGTGACCTGGTGGGCCATGCCCAGCCAGATATGCTGATACGGTACCCCGCAGCCGTAGGCATGGGGCGAAAAAAACAGTGAGGCAGCAGTTGCAGTTGCAATGGTCCCGTTTTCTTGGGGGTGGAGGGGCGATAGTTGTGTTCGGCTTGCACGCACACCGCCAGACGCACACGTCAACCACACTGCCGATTTGCTTATCGCGTTTAGCATCTTGTTTCCACTTTTATTCGAAGCTATAAACAAAGGAAATAAACCCGGTGACCTCATGGCTGGCTACGGGCATGATGGTGCCACGCCAGCAGGTACATGTGTGTCTTTGCAGTCCCCACCCTTTCAGCGAGTGTCTGTCCTCATGGTGGTGCACTTCTTTTACCGTAGAGTTCAGGATACTATACTGGCTAGGGTTCTGGCTGAAAGGTTCAGGGTTCCATCCCTCCCCGTGATACTTACCTACCTAAGTATCCTTGTGCAAGGTGCCTATAATCAGCTACCTTTTCCTTCGTGACATGGATCTGAATTCACCATAAGTCGATCGGGATAAAAGAGTCTACTGTTTAATGACTAAAAATCGAGAGAACTTAAATTAAATAACAACTGTAAATATTGCTCTACCGTAAGGCAGAATGAAACTTCCTACAGCTAACCCCCCCCAAAAGTTCCCCTGTCGATCAATGCCCGCCAAGTGTTAGTTTATTTGGTTTTGTTCTACCAGAGATCCCCCCCTTTTGGAACACCGCTAGTCGCTCTCCGTGGCCACTAATCTCAGCTATCTCAACTCGTTTGCCGTCGATACAAGGCTCACCCAAGAACAATTCATCAACTGTTCATTTGGAAAGATCCCGGACTCTGAGTTATTGGAGCCTTATTCTCCAGGCTGAAGTTGATAAATATCACACCTAACCGTCGGAGCATACCTTACATCCGTTCAGCTTACCGATTTTGTCCCCCTTTTTTCTGGGGAAAGTGATTTATCGGAAAATCAATCAGAAGAAAATTAGTTGCAAATTGAGCGAACATTTTCTTTCCCTTGTAGTTACCCTGTGGTTGCAGTAATTTGTCTTATTGACCTCGACATTATGAGCACATGATTCATTAAGTTCAGATTGGTTTCCAGCCACGGTCTGAGCATAATTTTTCAGTTGACTCGTTTATCAACGTCTGCTTAAATGACCTGTCGCCCCAAAGACACTGCAGCGGCTCTATCAGTATATTGGTCACTAACTGTCTACGGTGCCTGTTTACAGATTTACTGTGATAAGAAGCTGTGTTTCTATCATTTGATCTATAGACAGAAAAATATCTATCTATGAAACTTTATGTGGTTCTATCTATATGTTTCATTATATCTATAAACTTCCTGAATTTCTTTCTGTTTGTCTTTCCTTTGTGCAAAAGTTCTCTTTTTTCCTATTTCAATTTCTTTCTTTATTTAGACTCCATGTGTGTGTGTGCTGTGTGGCTTCCGGCTTTAGGCCTGAGAGAGAGAGCTATGTCCTTACTCGGCTGATCACTGTGGCCCCCGCATGCTGATCCGAGGCAACTGCAGGGGCCGCCCCCTGGTCAGAACACACATTTCCCCTCTCAGGTACTTAGCATTGATCAAAAAACATACTCAAAGTGAGGATGGGCTCCCCAGACATCTCCGTTTCAGATACAAGTTAGAATTAAGTTGATGGTTAGTGCCGGAGGATGGCTTGTGTCCCCGGGGAAATCTCCACCGTCGGGGTTGCGTCGTTACCAGAAAAACCCACCGCATGGACCGCCCGAAACGGCTTTTACGTTTCAGTTGAAACTCTCTTAATGTGCCGGAAGCAGGATGAAAGCGTGTGAGGGAGATGCATGCATAATGTATAATGCTTATATTCAAAACCATTCTTGTTTCCAACAGTGAAGGCGAACTTCAAATATAACTTTCTAATGATATCATAATATAATAATAATTTTTATCCACAATAAGGTTTCAATATTGAATGGGGGAAGAGTTATTTCCGTGAGTGCCTCCTAGTTGAAATAGACCAGATTGATCAATTTAAAAAAAAATGTATGAAATTTATCAATCAATTACGACATTATTTTATAGATTTATTTACGGTTTTTCTCAGTCGCTTTGGTACATTTCTCAGATCTGAATTGAAATTTGCAAAACAGTAAGTGCATTTCTCAAAACAATTCGTACAAATAGCAAAACACAGTGGATTTCATGCAAAAGCCAGTCTCTTGCTCAAAATCCTTAGTTCGTTTCTCAAAAGTAAATATCTGTGTCAATGAACATGTCAGTGCCATCACAATGACAAGTCCTTGTGTCATTGTGTACGGATAAGACAGTCAAATTGCTTAGTCATGTTATCAATATAACAGTGTACTCTGGAGGGATGTTCAGATGTAAACTATGGCTGAAGTTTTGAAGACAATTATTGTGAATTGTAAGTTACGCCTTAGTGTATGTGGGAGATTGATTGCAAGAGACTGGACAAGATTCACATTTACGCTTTGACTGTTTGTACTGTAATTTGTTGACAGACCATTTCATTGCTAGAAATGTGAACATAGGAAAATCTCCTTAGGGTTAACCGTACATGCATTGCTGTAGGAATTACAGTGCAGTCTTCCTACACCTCCTGATGTTCCTGTCTGTTGGGCCACAAATTCTCATTCTCACGCAATCTCACTCCTCTTCCTCTTCTCTCTGGCTGTTGACCCTGTCCAATTCCTTGTCCTTCCATTGTCAGACAATGTAACATTGTGTTGTGCTCCAGCTATATATATACTTGCCAGTTCATGGTTCAGGCGATGCACCTTTGAGCTATTTCAGTAAACTGGTTGATCGTTGGTTGTTCTAACACTTCACACATTTCGCTTCTTTAGAGAGGGTCAAGATTCTCCTAGTAGCAATTTACCAATTCAGGACAGATTTAGAAAAAAAGTCTAATGGAAATGTATAGAAATATGCTTTGCTTGACATATTATGACAACTTGTTCAACCATTTTGCATGTAAAGACTTATGCAATGAACTAATGCCTAAATGTTGTGGGGGTGAGACTATTCAATAGAGACCCATTACAATACATTTTGATCAACATGACATAAGCAATTGATAATGTATGAAAGAGCAGAGAATTGTACATAATCATTTGCATGAATGTACCAAGGCATTTGCAACTTGTTCAAAGAAATGACAAACTGCTTTTTTGATGCGCTCAAGTGACACAATGATGTGAAGATTGAACAAGTAGTGTTGAGAATTTCAATTCTGATCTGAGAAATGTACCAAAGCGACTGAGAACAACTGATTGACAGATGCTAATTGCATGACATGTTTTCAAAGCTCAATAGGAATCTTGCATAAGTAAAGCATGGAAAGATCCACCCAGCATTAGGTGTATGCATGCTTTCTGAGAAGAGCAATTCCCCTTATTTAATATTAATCAGAATGCTAATGATGGGAGCCAAAGCGAAACCGCTGTTACCTGATTATTTCACACTTTGGAAACCTATATGAGTGTTGGATTGCACTGCCAGCTGGGAAACTTGAATCAACCTCCAAAGAGTTACAGTACATCTGAGTAATTACATGTGCGCTAAAGGTTAACCTCCTATTGAAGCAGTTAAACGTCTCGCTATTCTCTATGTTAAATGGCTATTCTAATAGCATGGCTCTCTGCGGTAATACATATATTGTTTTGTTGGGAACAATTCTGGGTGGTAGATTTATCTCTATAAATCTACAGTACTTTGTCGTTTTCAAAACTATTTAAATTCACATTTACATTGCAAATTGTACTTGTGTTGCACTACTCTGCTGTTATCGTGGCAGCCCAGACATTGGAAGATTGAAGAATGATTGTGTAGCCATATATCATGTTGATAAGTGAGCGTGAAAGTAGAGGAGTGAGAGCTCTCAAGACTGTTTAGCTTTCTAATTCACTGTGGAGGTCCTCATTTGGCTTGCATGTGAACGGGGCTTCACTGTGGTTTGACAATGACAACGTATAACATCTAAAAGCCTATAAAGACATTATGGTGTCTTTGTATTCCCACTCACTAGGTCCTGTCACAGAGCATCACCAGCAAGATTTATGTCAATTAGTTTGCAGGGATTGAAAAAAGGCAAAATCAAGTACAGTAAGTATGAGGAAATGAGAGACCATTAACAACATTGTGCTATGCTAAATTTAGCTTGTCATGAACTTTGATTTAATGAGCATAATTAATTTACTTACATGAAAATTATTTTGTTCATATGTATCATTTGGGAACAAAATAATCTCTAAATATATGCGTAATAGATTTAGATTTTTCAATTATAGCTCCCCTTGTTTTTGCTTGGCTTGGGAACATTGCAATTACAATTCCAGTGTATCAGCACGCTGTGAATGGCACACACACATTGTTCCCTTGCAGTTATTAAGTACAGTTTAAAGCATTTGCCATTAAATACCAGCCAGGCTGCTTGCTCTCGCTCTTTCACCTGGGGCACTGAATGCTTAATCACACATTTTTTGTTTACCTCAATTTCAAGCAGAGAATTACGTATATATAAATATATTAAGGCAATCAACGGAAATCAATGAGTGCCGTGCGTTTTGGACATGGTCATCCATAATCAAGCTTGGATAAGTTTGAATGGTGTAATATGAATCCCATACAATACAATTCTATCTAAGTATAATTATTTTGACCAATCACATTCGTAAACAACAATAATAATAAATAGCCATCTAGATCATTGAGTTTTTATTATGGAATCCATTATTGCCGCCTTGATTCATGCAGAATGATCGCAAGCTTACTACATTCAGATTGTTCACATGATATATTGTCATTATCTACATATCTAAAGTAGAATGATCTTATTTTCCTATTAAAATCTGGAAGCAATTCCTTTGTTGATAATCCATTGACACACTATCGCCAACAGAGACCGACTGTGCGTGATGATGTGTTGCTGTGAAAAGTATTTTCTCTTTTGGCCATTGAAGCAGACCAAGCTGTTTGTGAGAGTGTACAAACAGGGAAAGATTTATGGAGACTTTCTGTTACAAAATCAATTTGAGCTATATGTGCACACCATTTGTTTTTTGTTTTTACATTGACGCTTTGCCCTGTTCTACCTTTTCAATTTGATTAATTGCCCTGTATATTCAAGTTACACTTTTTCCCTTGCAAGCCCACATTTTGTGCCTGTGCCCTGAATTAGTCTGGCATTTCATGCTTGAATACCTTTGTGACATTTAGTTTAAGGAAATATCACGCTCTGTTGAATTGTCCAAGGCAAACCAAAAAACATCAATGAATATGAAATGTAATGAATTTCAAAGACAAAAACATGATGTACCCTCTGAAATCAATGTGATGGTGAGTATTTTATATAGACTTCGATTTCTCTACGCTATCGTATCTGCAGTTCATTATACTACCTGCATACTTAAGTGAAGTCAATACCTTTTAAGAATGAAAATGAGCTCTGAAAAACTAAAGATGAATTTCATCATTATAATTGACTTGGCTACAATTTCTGGGATACCTTTTCTTGGGTTCTTGTTCTTAGGAACTTGACAAGGGCACGAATGTTAACATTTATTTCACTATTTTTCAACCTCTATTAAGTTTTGCTCAGGAGGTTGAACAGGTTGCAGTGGGACGCAGCAAAGGCTGGTTTGACCAGTCCGACCCACGTTACCTTAACAAACATAGCTTCAAAGTTAGCATTGATGTTCGAACGGATGGGTGTGGGGCATTCATTGTATGCGTGTGACCAAAAGGATAGAGACCCCATTCGAAGTTGAAGGCTTTCGTTGCATAACTATGGAAGATGCCTGTGAGTGTTACCACTTGCTGAGAGTTTATTTCTGCTTGCATTTTCTCTAAAGCGGTAAATCATGAAAACTCCTAATCCACATCAAAACAGTCCCGTAAGCATAGCTGACGCCTCCTACATAATGGTTTTGTAGTTGCATAGCAGTTCACGAATGGTCAATTAATTTCCAATGCAACGCAGTATAGGTGCCCCAAAAACCTACTTAAACGCATGCAGCAATCCTGATCTAGGCAAGAAACTGTGTTGATGTGCAGCACAAACTCCTGCTAGCTTGCGTAAAAAAAACAAAATGTTAACTCTATGCAAACAGTATGTGTCGCGTTGTACACTTAAGTTAAACTGTCATGCTTTTCAACTTGTCAATTCTCCAAAGCTCGTGCAGACCGCCTTTCTTTAATACATCATCTCCTTCTTCCCTGGCCGGGCACTTCAACTGAAGCATTTTCAACATAGTGTTTTACTCATAGCATTCATATTGAGGATCTGCCAAGCTCTGTAGACAGCAATCACATATATATGTAGCTGATGTGATGCTCCTTATGTGGATTCCAGAGTTTAATGAATGCTTAAGTCATCAACTACTCCATCCAAACAATATCTGTTTCAAAATCTGTTGATAATGGTTGAACAGGGAAATTAGAGATTCCCTTTCCCATTGAAAGTAGAGTAAATCAGGTTGATTGCTTTAGATTTGCTTTACGCTAGGCTAAACTGGCGCTTGAGCTATGAATTTGGGCAAAGGGAATAATTAGGAGATGATAAAACAAATATATAAATATATGGATGGTGCATACCTATTGATAGCATTTCTGGTTCCGCAAGCACTCTAGATTCTGGCCAGCTGTTTAAAAGCATTTAAAAGCATTTTGGGGTTGTGCTGCACTTTTGAATGTGACTCAGCCTCGCTTGTGAGTGGCTTTGGATATACCAGCGGCCCCTTAATGGCTTCATGTGAATGTTTAACGTGAATCGAGATTCACATTGATTGAAAATTAAATCTGATTTTAATTTCGTCTTCCTCCTGCTATCTCCAGTCGGTTCGGAGTCATTAAATCCAGAGGAAGTCGACTCTGTCAGCAGGAGCACCTAGCGACCACACGTCGAATGTCAAAATGTTTCTTCTTGTTAAGCAGTGCCTTCCAACTGCCGCACGAATGGAATGACAAATGTATCCTCCGTTTTTTAATTAAAAACATGTTTACTTTCTTGTTTCCATGGCTGCATGGGTCCAGTTTATATTCCCTAAACAAATTCCTTTCACCTGAAGATTATTTAGCTCGGCCAACTTGCCAAAACACTTGCCACAACAATTTCAACGGTCAATTGGGAATCTCTGGGCATGCATATATCTTCAACACTCCCCTGGTGTATTAGAAAAAGTAATTACAAAAAAAACAACAGAATTTTGCATTGCCTTTCGAATCGTTTTTTACTATTTGGCCTCACACACAGATTTTTTTATTTCAAATAATAAAATGTAATCAGCTTGTTCTAGGCCTGGGGTAGGAGGGTAGCAGCACAATTGCACCCTCTATTGGCTTGGCTACCACGAAAGGTCTGTGTGTCTGTGTCAGTTTGTGCATGTATGTGTGCGTGTGTTCGAGCACGTTTATTTGCATGTAAGGCTACTCATGCACACGCTGTCATCCATATAAGTGCACGTGCACATGCGCTCTTCCTACACGTTCAAGCACCTGTTCAATTATTCACATTATTCACCTGGGGACCGAAGATTGCAATCAGGAAGCAAGGAAGGGTGAGGACCTTGGTGAGGCCTGTCATGTTTTTTTCCACAACATGTTCTCGAGGTGTACTAACAAGGCACCACCAATCCGTGACGAAAGGCTTAATGGAACTGACTAACGCCTGGCCTCAACGTAGCAGCTTGGAGACTTTGGGTGTGTGTCCTCCCAACCCCTCACACTTGCTCGCATCCAAGTGTGACAGAACGGCTCTGACAGCAAAAGGTTAAAACGGCAATTAGGATGCGTCGAGCACGTTTCCCCGCTGTTAATAGACGCGCTGCCCTTTGACCTGGTTGTGTAGCTGGGTACCTGGCGTCTTCCAAGACGTCCTGACCTCTGTCGGAGCCTGTACTTAGCCAAGCATGTAACCCCCCCTCCACACACACACACACACACACACACACACCCCTCCTGGTTATTCACCACTGATTGGGGCGCCTCATCACGCATTTTGCTCACTTCAGGTACAGGATACAAAATATATTTATGGATATTGCGGATTTTGTATAAGTTTCATTTTTGTTTAGTACGTTTATCCAAAGCATAAATTCAAGTTACATATCTAATGTAAATGATGAGATACAAATAAAAAAAAAGAGAGATCTTTTCAGATCTTCAAAGGTTTAACACAACAAAATAAGAAAGGGGATAACAATGGATGAAGCTTGAAATGGCCGTCGGTTCCCTCTTTTCACGTAAGAGACATTGTTTCAAATCGTTTTTGATACGAGGGAGATTAATGATGATTCAAAACCAGGGATGTGTTGTAATAACATGCAGGGCCTTTATTGGCCACAGGAAGAGTTCATTTTGGGCGCTGAAGTGCAGCGGGATCAGGCGGGGGCCCACATTAGTGGGTGTAGGGAGAGGCAGAGAGCAGCGATGGCTGTGCTACGACGAGAGGTGTGTTTTTATCTGACAACGCATTAAACGATATTACAGCACATCTAATGGAGTCGGCACTGTGAGACTTGTAATATACCGCAGAACGAATTTATAGCACATCAAACCTTTTTATTGAATCATGAGTGGATGGCTTTTCTTGGTTTTTTCGCAATGTCCTTTTATTTATACTGCCGAGAATAGATTTTCTCATTAGAAAAAAAGTTTTGAAAAGTTACACTGTTTTGGTGAATCCCTGTGTAGCCCAACAAACTAAATTCACAGCGCTGTCTTCTATCGTATTGGATGCAAATGTTTGATGTTGGAGAGATAGAAATATTACATTACTCTAACACCGTTCGTAATTACTTCGAATTAACTCAAAAGATTCTTGTTTCACACTCATTTTACCAAGGAAATTATATTTGAATCCAAATGTTATGCCTCTGATTGTTCTAAGGCTCAACAGCGACTCAGCTAAATGTTTAAATGACAGCAAAATGCACATCAACACCAGGTGATGTTAGTGTCAGTTGGAAGACTTGCAATGCTGGATTTTATTGTTACTCTCATTCAGAGGCATGGATGAATGGAGTATGAATAAATGTTTAATTCATTATTCAAGATCAATATTCATGAATGTTTTAAGGCAGAATCGATAAGGTGACTCCGTGCCACGCAACTCCTATCGGAATTTAGACGATTCTCATTATATTTGAAGAAAATAAACTTCTAATTAGGGTTTGGACATTAATCGCTAACAGGAATATACAATATAGGTAAATGATTTTCTGCATTTCTAAGCACATTATTGATCACACATGCATGCATAAACACACAAACACACAACACACACTTACACTTACCCTTACACACACACACACACACACACACACACACACACACACACACACACACACACATGCACACACACAGCAACATCTGTATAGGCGGGACCCCTATTGGTCAAACCCCTTCAATAAAACATAATATATTTACTCAAGAATACTCATACAACATTCCTTGGTTTGCCCACTTCATTTCTTCTAATAGGGCCTGCATGTTTTTGGGAAATTCGACACGAGAAAAAATATTTGGTATCACGTCTTCGCCCTTTATCTCCAGTGCATGTATTTTTAATAGCCTTAATAATTCAAGCGTAAAGTGTCTATAACCTTCTTGCTCTCTCACTTGCAGAAGCTTACACACAAAACACACACACATATCCCCCCCTCCCACACACACACACACACACACACACACACACACACACACACACACACACACACACACACACACACACACACACACACACACACACACACACACACACACACACCCAAACCCAAACACAGCACCACCAGTTCGCTCAACAAATGGGCTTCTTGATTTCCGGGTAAAAATCCAGTTTGTTACGGTACGTTTTTTTGCTCTAGGAGTGTGCCAGGCAAAACAAATGAGCCCGAAAGTGAACAGCTGGGCGCTACGGCCCTCAGCCTAGCTAAATGTAGAGAGTGAGTCATTAACAGATGTTGATGTGCAGCGCCCATAATTACCATTCAGTGGCAGTTTCAACTTTACCCGATCCCCTTTGGGCTCGACGGTGATCCGGAGACGAGCAGTATGTAACACATCGCGGATCCGTCAGAGAAACTGGCATGATATCTCATTCTCACCATCACGGCACTGTTTTGGCTGTTGAGGTTCAGACAGATATTCCTTCCGTGTCTGCAGGCTTGGAGTACTCAAATCCACCAAAATACATCTCAAACATTCCCTATGATGTGGTAAAGCTCTGAGCAAGGCTCGTGCATCTACTCGTGTTTTCGAAAAGGAAAAGGTTCACTGTGACATAGAAGACAAAAAAAATGTATACAGTGGAAGCACACCTGTTGTCCACGGAGTGCTGTGATGCTAACGAGTGGCGCACCATGGGAACCAGAGGGGTATTCCATCAAAGTCGCTAACGAAGACAGCGCTTTGTTGATTAAGGGTCAATTATGAGGCCTAATTTATCTGATATAAAAGCCTACTCAGGACGCAAACTCGCTTCACCCGAACCACAGGCCAAATGCTAGACCACTCACCCAACGGCTGGTTCAAAAATTTGACAGAAGACATAGGATCAGATAAAAATGTGTTGAGAAAATATCCACGATAACAATAGATAGGAATTCATTGAATTATTTTAGTGCATAATTTCATCTTAGACCCTTAGTGAAAATATACGCTGTTTGTACTTCATATATGTACATTTATGACAAAATCGTGAGGACTAAGCTTGGCGGACCTTCTGATGGTACACTTGTTTCCGACAGATGGACTTATCTGAAACATCGCTCAAGTAAGCCTGACAGTTATCCTGGTACCAACCAGGGGCCTCTACGAATAGTCAAATCTCCGAACCTTTATGCCTCCTTTACTTAACCTTTGTGGAAAACGTCATTGGGTCAAGGAGAAATGAAAAGGTGCTTCCTTTCGTACACAGGAAAAGACAGCGCTGTTTAAAGGTCCCATGGCATGTCACTTTAGGGATGCTTTAATATAGTTATTTGTGGGCCCCTAACAGTATTCGAAGACGTTCCCGAAATTCAGCCGGGGTGCAGAGTTAAAGCCTCTCCGAGCCAGTCGCACATTGAGCTTTCCCCAAATGCGCTGTTTCATGCCGTGTTCCAATACCCGTACTTCCATGAGTATACTTAAAGGAAGTATACCGTACTATTCTACCGTACCGTAAGTATACCGTACTATACTATAATTTTTCAGATGTGAGTGCTGTTCCAAATCGAGTACTCGCCGCCGCGGCTCCTCCCCCGCAATGAACATCCCGCTTTGAACGGTGAACTCTTTATGCCTAGCAGCTATAGAAAGCTATAAAAACTATAAAAACTACAAAATGACTATTAATGCAGGCTATGTGGAAAATGCGCCGACTTTGGCTCAGCCTGGCTCCGCCTCTTCCGCTACATAGCTAAGATGGCTGCCGTTGAGTACGGAAAGTGTCCTTCGATCCACACTTCACGATTAACCCGTTTTGAGTACGACATCCGGGTCCTTGAAGTATATTTATTTTCGCCGGATCTGAATTGGAACGTACTATGTACTGTAATTTGGCTAGTTAGTATGGATAGTACGGGTATTGGAACACGGCATTGGTGTCTGCTTTAATGCAAATGAGGGTCATGGAGGAGGGTGGGGGTGTGGCCCTGAGCAGCTTGCGGTCACGGTACCATGCACTAGTGTTTACAGTGGATGTATCGCAATGGCTCATAGGAACAGTCTTTCAAGCTTTTCAGTTTGAACCAGAATCGGATCCGGATGGCGAAGCAACTGAAGAAGTTGATACTCAGCGGCTACAGCAGGACGTCTCCGAATGGTTAGTTTAATATATTTTTCTGGATACAGTACTTTAGTTGGTTTGTTTATGTATGCTGTTAGTTATTATCATTTGATAATGCTAGCCTACGTTGTTGGCTTTTCATGTTGCTCTGATATGCTATCGTTCTAACGCTATATTAGCATCTATATCAGTCGTTGTAGTTTAGAGAAGACTAATCACTGGCTAATTTTTTAATGAGTTAATTTCCACTTATATTGAAGTCATGTTACACATAACCCATGATTTGCTCGTGAAGATTTACCTCTAACATCAGCTTGTCCACTGTCATATATGTATAGAAATAGACACTAACCTGCGACCATGCCCACAGAAGTGGAGAATAGTAGCACTCGCCACTAAATTGGAAACTACTTTGTCTCTTCATTTGATTGATTGATTGATTGATTGTCTTTATTTCTAACATGTAAACCATAAAAAAAAACATGATTATTAATCAATTAATGATTATCAATTGATTATTAATAGATGAAATAAAAAATAAAAGAGACAACAAAAAAAAACACAAAATAATTGTGCTTAAAAATAACACTTACCATTTCAAATTAGCTAACTAGAAGACTACGGGAGGTCGACTAACAGCTGTCATGTATGGTTGATCATCCAGGATTGGAGCCCGTCTGCCTAAATTTCGATTCTATTCAGAATGCCAGCCAAATATACCGAGCTGACTATGGTCCTCTAAATTTGAGAGGAATACACAAGCAAGTTGTGCTTTGTTACAGAATTTAATAAAATTATAAATAAAGTTTTTCTATATCTTTTGTCTAATTTTTCCAAGATGTATTTATATCAGAGCTAAAAAATATAACCTTAAATTGTTACAGAACAAGCCATCGATAGTAGCATAATTCTCTGCAAGACTAAATCTCTGAATTAATTGTTCAGTCGCTACAGGTATCTCTCCTATCGTTCATTTGCGAGCTGGTGCTGGGGCCGCCTGGGACACTATTCCGGCTTGTGTGGTGCTCCGCATCCGCTCTGAGTTTCCTGATGAGGAAGGCCACTACGTTGGCCGCCCGTTTGAACCTTGACACAAGGCTGCCGATTACCGCCTCCTAGTCAGGCTTCTCATACTGTGACGTTAGGGGCTCTGGAACAGGGATCTCCAACAGTGCCTCAGTGTATGGCCTAGGGTTGGGAAAGACTTCCTCAAAAATGAGGTTCATCATGTCATCAACGTAACCTGTATCATAAAACATATATGTTTTCTTTTTAATTGTTTAGGTTTTGTGTTTTTGTATTTACTCTCTTTTTCATCAAGAGAAATACATTTTAGAAATCCAAAGTACGTGTTGTTTGAATTGATTTGAACCCTTACCAAAGGTCGCCTGTGTTTTTTGAGGTTTAGCTCTGCACTCTCCCTTCCTAGTAGCCTGGCTCCGCCCGCCTAAATACTTCCGCTCAATTTGAATTTCCCTTCAGTCCTCGGTCTGGGTCTGCGGTATGTTAGTGGGTTTTCTCTATCTAAATTTTCTGCGTCCAATCAGCGAACAGAGGGAGATATTACATTTCCCAAAAGTATTTAGTAAACAAACTTTCTTTCGTTTTGCCCCTGGCAAAACGAAGAATAACGGCATGGAAAGCCTCCAAAGAGGAAGTTTGGCGGTGGGGGCTCAGTTTTGCAACATCCTTCAGCACCCTTTTGTTGGTCAGCAACTTCTCCAACTTGTAGAAACTTTGAGTTGCTGCAGACTATAAGAAAATATTACATTAGAAAACCATTAACCATACAGTAAAGAATATTACAGAAATGTCCTCTGGTAAATTTCTGAAAGTCACTAAATAACTATGTAGTTGTCTGTTGACTGTTTTGACATTGAGCCTGTATATTGGTGAAGTACCTGCTTGAAGCCGTCAGTTGTCTGGCGGATCGCATGCTCGCACTTGGGGTAAAGAGGATCTTCATGTATATGGACATCTCAAACATGGTGAAGGATCGAGGTCCACTTTGCAATTCTCTCTGGCCCGGAGGTTGAGCCAGCTGCAGTCCAGTATATGTGATTGTTAATACTCTTCATCCACTTCTTGAATTTCTCAGTCTTTCTGCATAGTGATTGCTAAGAGTTTTCTTTGAAATTCGAGAGCAATGAGAGCAAAATACTTTCCAATTAGTTAAGATCTATTCTAGCATTTCATAATTAATTTCAAACCATTTGATACCATTTACTGATTTATTGATTTAGTCACAATTTCAAATTAAGGACCATCAAATGGGAGCTTTACGCAAGCTTCCAAACATCAGGTCCTTCTAACCAGAAGGATATCACTAACAAATCAAAGAAAGGAAAAGGTTGGAGCAACACTGCTCCACATAGCTCAATATTGGCACTGACAATATACCTTTTGCAAAGTGCCAGACATCGTAGTAATGGGTCATGTTTCTCTCCCTGAGGAACTTCTGTACTTGAGGATGACGATCAGTGACAATGCAGTCAAGGTGGACGCCACGCGACTCCAGTAAGGCTAGAGTCCTCGTCAGGTCCTCCTTCTCCATATGGGCGCTACCACCAACCACGTTGCTCTGCTAACGCAGAAAAACAATATATTCATAGAATATGCGTGTTAGACTTTGATTTTGAAATAACAACCAATAACCCCTTTACAAAATCAATTTTGACAACTCACCTGGACCAACTGAATGTCCATAACGGTGTTATTATGGGGATCCATCATTGTGTAACTCCCATACTTTGCAGAGGGACCTATTTTGTTCAAATAGTGACATTAGTGTAGTAATCACTCTTCAATACTTTGGTATTTTGTCTGTGATTTTATCACTTATTTTGACTTCAAACAATATCTAACCCCTGCATAAAATACACAATTTCAGTAAAGTGCCAATACCTAGAGAGTCAGCTCTCATGTACCCACCAAGTATCACTATTTCCTCCTGACTTAGCCGCTGCAGATTCACGTCATGTAGGACTTTTCAGTGGTGATTAACTGCCAGTTCAATGAAAGTTCTGGCATGGCGGCGAAATGTTTCATACCCAAACAACTGTAGCTTCATTTCCTCGAAGACCTTTTGGTGTGGGGGAATAAATAATACTAATGTAATTAGATCTAAATTGAAGTAAATCACAGTCAAAGTAACTACAGTTGCACATCCTTTACCTGTTCGATTTGCATAAAAGATGCACCACTCAGGTACGCGGCGGCAGAAAGGTGCAGATTTTGTCATTGTCTGTCGTGTTTTGGTGTGTTTCCCTGTGTTTCCCTCATGTGTTGATTACTGCTCCCTCCCCTAATGTGTCTCAGCTGTTCCTCGTTGCGTGTCTTGTATTTAAGCCCTTGTCTTTCCTTTATTCCTGGTGCTGTCATTATGGTTTGTTGGTCCTGCGTGCCCTCTGTGGCTACCTGTGTTCCCTTACTCCTTACTCCTTACTCCTTACTCCTTACTCCTTACTCCTTACTCCTTACTCCTTGCTCCTTGCTCCTTGCCTTAGCCTTTTGGCAGAAATAAAGTGCCGTTTCCTTTACCCGTCTGCATCTGGGTCCTAACTGCCTGCCTGCTCCCGCAACTCCTAACAGAATGACCGCACCAAGTTTGGACCCAGTGGACGCTGTTTTTCCGTGAGTTTGAGGATTTGTTGGTGACGATAATCCTAGCTATGGATGGCTGGGAGAACATTCCCATCAGGAAGGAGCAGGAGGCTGCGTTGGGGCGTACGTGCAGGGCTGTTGCGTCAAGGCCAGAGTTGGAGGACGTCGTACCCGAGTGGGCAGTCGAGCTGCTCAACCCCACAACCTTTTGGCCGGAGAGCTACATGCCACTGCCACCGGACTTTGGTGACCGACCTAAGCCTCCACGCTCCTGCTCTCAGCCTCTGCCTCCGGTCCCCAGCTACCTGCCTCTGCCCCCGGTTCCCCGCTACCAGCATCTGCCCCCGGTCCCCAGCTACCAGCCTCTGCCCCCGGCCCCCAGCTACCTGCCTCTGCCCCCGCCCCCGGTCCCTAGCTACCAGCCTCCTCCCTTCCGGACAATCAGAGTGGGGGTGGTGAGTTTGGGGTACCACCCGGTTCCTCCTGGCACTCCAGCTCCCGCACTGACTCTGGTCCCCGAGCCCTGTCCGGTTCCTGAGCCCACTCCTCTCCTGCCGGAGGGGGCCCGCCCTCCGCTCCTGCCTGTGGGGTCCGGCCTTCCAGAGGGGGTCCGCCCTCTACCTCGCCTTCCTCCAGAGGGGACCAGCCCTCTACCTTGCCTTCCTGAGGGGTCCCGCCTTCCAGAGGGGGTCTGCCCTCTACCTGGCCTTCCTCCAGAGGGGACCCGCCCTCTACCTGGCCTTCCTCCAGAGGGGACCCGCCCTCTACCTGGCCTTCCTCCAGAGGGGACCCGCCCTCTACCTGGCCTTCCTCCAGAGGGGACCCGCCCTCTACCTGGCCTTCCTCCAGAGGGGACCCGCCCTCTACCTGGCCTTCCTCCAGAGGGGGTCCGCCCTCTACCTCGCCTTCCTCCAGAGGGGACCAGCCCTCTACCTTGCCTTCCTGAGGGGTCCCGCCTTCCAGAGGGGGTCTGCCCTCTACCTGGCCTTCCTCCAGAGGGGACCCGCCCTCTACCTGGCCTTCCTCCAGAGGGGACCCGCCCTCTACCTGGCCTTCCTCCAGAGGGGACCCGCCCTCTACCTGGCCTTCCTCCAGAGGGGACCCGCCCTCTACCTGGTCTTCCTCCTGTGGGGACCCGCCCTCTACCTCGCCTTCGCCGGCCTCCTGAAGGGTTCCGCCTTCGCCGCTACCGGCCTTCAGAGGGGTTTCTTTGCCGCTGCAGGCCTCCTGAGGGGTTTCTTTGCCGCTGCAGGCCTCCTGAGGGACTGAGCCCTCATCGTCCTTGCCGCCGGCCTCCTGAAGGGTTCCGCCTTCACTCTGCCTCTGCTTGCCCCCCAGGCCGTCCGCCTGAGGCTCCCTGCCATGCCCTGGGGCAGTTTTCTGGCCGCCCGCCTGACACCCCTCCGCTCTGCCCCAGTCCATTATTTATTTTTTTGATTCCCTCCTCCTGGCTCCCCTCCACCCACCCGATTTGGTTTTGACTTTCTTCGTTTTTTTTTGCTTGTCGTGGGTCGCCTGGGAGTCGACCCTTAAGGGGTACTGTCATGGTCTGTCGTGTTTTGGTGTGTTTCCCTCCTGTGTTGATTACTGTTCCCTCCCCTAAAGTGTCTCAGCTGTTCCTCGTTGCGTGTCTTGTGGTTGGTATTTAAGCCCTTGTCTTTCCTTTGTTCCTGGTGCTGTCATTATGGTTTGTTGGTCCTGCGTGCTCTCTGTGGCTACCTGTGTTCCCTTACTCCTTCCTCCTTGCTCCTTGCTTCTGCCTTTTGGCAGAAATAAAGTGCCGTTTTCTTTACCCGTCTGCATCTGGGTCCTACCTGCCTGCCTGCACCCGCAACTCCTAACAGATTTCCAGCTGGTGTGCTCCCAAGGATAGGCTGGCTACTCCAGTGTCTTCGAAATGTGCAATGGGGGCACCTCTGCTTCGCAGACAGGAATGTCCACAGCCTTTGGCTCATCACATCACATGCCAGTGTGCAGACTGGCTATGCATTTAACAACATTTAACAGCCAAATACAACGCTAGTACACTATCTACTTTTTGCTGTGGAGGGTGGGAGTGGATGAATCTTCCCTATATCAAACCATAAAGAAAGGGAAATACATTTTGAGTTTTTGAACAGATTGAGCTTTCATCTAGACTGTACTTTAAACCATCACCCTGCTTGCAGCTAGTTTAATAATTGTTACGCACATAAATAATCCCAATTATGAAAGTGCTCACGAGCCACACATATCTTCACACTCGGTAACTTACGACTTTAGTGTAGAGTAACAATTCTGTGATGGAGTCGGCAGGATCATAAGTGGAATCCTGTCCCTTTAAATCTTCCACTAAAGAGCTTCCCTCCAATGGATTGTCCTCCAGCACTTCCTCGAGGTCTACACAAGGTATTTTGGCTGGTCTCTTTACAGGAGTCGATGACAGGCCCAAAGGGTCTTCCATGGATGTCCCAACACCAAAATCCTTGCAGAAGACGGTTGCCTGGACACCTGGGCAAAAAAAATATTTAAATAAGGCACGTCTCATGAAAAAAAAAACACATAATGAAAGCAAAGAGAAATGCCATAATACTTACTAACTACATCAAAAGTAAATGCACTCAAGGTACGTACCTTCACTTCTAATGTGGGGGCACAAAGTCTTTAAGGATAGCTGTGTGCCTAGAGTATGTGTTTCCAGGTGGCGGCCGAGTGTGAAGCGGCTGGGATGAGGATCAGCCCCGCTAAATCTGAGGCCATGACTCTTAGCAGGAAACCGGTGGATTGCTTACTCTGGGTAGGAAATGAGACCTTAGGCCAAGTGAAGCCCGAGTTCAAGTACCTCGGGGTCTTGTTCGCGAGTGAGGGTACGATGGAGCGTGAGATTGGCCGGAGAATCGGAGCAGCGGGGGCGGTATTGCGTTCGCTTTACCGCACCGTTGTTTACGAAAAGAGAGCTGAGCCGCAAGGCAAAGCTCTCGATCTACCGGTCGATCTTCGTTCCTATCCTCACCTATGGTCATGAGGGTTGGGTGATGAGAACGCGGGTACAAGCGGCCGAGATGAGTTTTCTCAGAAGGGTGGCTGGCGTCTCCCTTAGGGATAGGGTGAGAAGCTCAGCCACCCGTGAGGAACTCGGATTAGAGCCGCTGCTCCTTTACTTAGAAGGGAGTCAGCTGAGGTGGTTCGGGCATCTGGTAAGGATGCCCACTGGGCGCCTTCCTTGGGAGGTGTTTCAGGCACGTCCAGTGGGGAGGAGACCTCGGGGAAGACCCAGGACTAGGTGGAGAGATTATATCTCAACACTGGCCTGGGAACGCCTCGGGATCCCCCCGTCAATGTGGCCCGGGAAAGGGAAGTCTGGGGCCCCCTGCTTGAGCTGCTCCCCCCGCGACCCGACCAAGGATAAGCGGATGACGATGAGATGATGAGATGAACAAACTAATGGAAGATATATAAATATAACATAATTGTCATATTTAAGGAAAGATATTCCACTTATAAACCTGAACTGCAGCCTCATTCACATGGTCAAAATGTCGATTGATAAACACACAACATCCAGAAAAGTCAAAGCAAACATTTCTCAAGTGAATTAAGGGCTTTCTTCAAAGCATATACCTGAAAAATCTTTGAAATTCTGGGGAAATTAAACATTTGTAGACAAGAACATTAACGGAAGAAATATAAATATGACAGTGTTAATTATGAAGGAAAAATGGTTAATGAAGGAGTTCCCCTTAATGCAATACTGTGTCTTGGTAGTCCGATTCTTGGAAACTAATGAGTCGGAATGTTGATTGCCTGATGAATTTCAGGTGCTGTTCAATGTTGTGTTTCTTAACTGAGTGGCAATGACAGTATGTCATGTTCAGCTTGTTTATTAGGCTCTAATCAGGATTTGAACGATCAACCTAAGGATCACCAGTACAAGGCATTATCCCGTTGAGCCACTGACATTCCCGAACTGTATGAAGCCTCATTCAAATTGTGAAAATGTCGATTGATAAGCACATAACAAAGAAAAAACTCCAAGCACACATTTCACAAGAGAATTAAGGGCTTTCTTAAAAGAGTAAAGATCTGAAAATTTGCACTGTTAATGGTATCCACCTAATGATAGCCATATGGTAGTTATACAATAACAAAATGGTCACATAGGAAAAATGCGTTGAGACTGTGGACGTTTGGAGCAGAAGACCAGGGTGAAAAAGATGCATCTGATTTTAGAGAATAATATGATGAAAGAATTTTGAGTCCAGGGTTATCTAGCAAGGAGAAATAAGGCTAGTTCATATTTTTTTTAAATAGCGCCACCTTTGGGTGCAGTACCACAATTTGGGTTTATGGGTAGTGGGGGGTATTGGTATCCACCTAATAATAGTCGTATGTTTTTTTATACAATAACAAAATCGTCATATAAGGAGAATGGGCTAACTGCTCGAACTTTATTGGCCAATATTTCTCAAATGGAATAATTCAAATAAATTCTGTTCGATGATTTTTGTGAGGCTTGGTCTAAGGATTTTATGTGGCGATTTTGGTGAAATTTTGATGATTTTTGTAGCCTGTGAATCTTTTCATCATGTTTAGCTTGATCGTGTTTAGCAGGGTTTTATAAATGCATCGGATTCTAGAGATTAATATTCTGAAAGAATTTTGAGTCCAGGTCCATCTGGTGAGGAGAAATAAGCCTAATTCATGATTTTTTACTATAGTGCCACCTTTGGGTGCAGTACCACAAATTTGGGTTTATGGGTAGTGTTGGTGATTGGTAACCATAACTGGAAATATTAAAAGTTTTCGACTTACGGTATAGGCTGCAGTATGTCTTTTACAGCATTTGAGGGGAAAAATAAACGTTACAGAAACAATAGGGGACCGCTGCGCGGACCCCTAATAATAATAGCTTAGTATTATTTTAGCCAAAAACACAGATATGCCCAACGCAGTACATCTGTGTGAAAGGATCCCTACTATGTGTGTACTTTACTTTCACCCAAGACTCACACTTAGATAACCATCTTTCAGTGGCTTCTCATTACCGGAATGAAAGACCTTATTCACCAGACGTGTTATGGTTGGTTGGTTTTATTCACAACGATCCCATGCACACGGCTAAGGTAAACTATACTAAGCTAAACTATAGTCAGCTAATAAGTGTGCATGCAGCTTAGCTCAACTAAGACCAGTGGGGGTCAACAGGGGGGCATGGGGTAAGTTAAAAGACCATGGGGAGCTGAAACCTTAACTTCAAGTAGAAGGTGGCCTTGAGTAAGCGCCCAGCACCTTGATATGTTTCTGTACATTCTAAATTACCTTGCACTTTTTGAGTTCATAGTTCATTTTTTTTCCACTTTTGTTTTACCTCATTTTCAATTCAATGTTTTTACAAAATGAGGTGCAACTTGCTTCCAGTCTCAACTGGTTCCCTCTGGTTCAGGTTTGCAGTTGACTGCACCTCCTCATAGTAACTTGTCCATCACCTGAAGCTCAGATCAGCCCCCTGTAAATTACGGCTCCTCCTGCAGTATAACATAATGGTACATTCCTTCCATTTACAACCCTTATATTAGACCCTAAAACAACAGGACTGGTCTCTCTCCCCCTCTACTCTGTTCTTCCAAATCCAAGACCAAGGACATACACCGGTGTAAGAGCGGCTAGCTTACATGAACATGTAGTGTTCTGTGAAATGACCGACCCCGCAAATGCGGACCATGGTGCCATTGACATGCTCCATATAAAGGCCAAATAAAAGGCTAGATAAAGCCCTGATGTAATGGAATACGTTGCTGCCACTGTGTGTGTGTGTGTGTGTGTGTGTGTGTGTGTGTGTGAGTGTGAGTGTGTGTGTGTGTATGTGTGGGTGGTTGGCATATGCTTTTTTTCTTTAATGTGTGTGCATGTGTGCGTGTGTGTGCCTATATGCATGTGCGTGTGTACATCTGTCTGTGCTGTAAAAGTGTGCGCCTTTGCGTAGTTGCTCACCAGTGTTTGTGTGTATGTGTGCGGATACGAGTGTGTCTCTGAGTGTGTGTTCTGTTACGTGCGAGATCATAGTTTGACCATTCTTGGCCTTCTATATTCATCGTTAAGAGACACAGAGTGTTTCTGTCTTTGCCTTTCTCCTCTCTTACTGTGTGTTTCTCCCCTGGTTCCTCTCTCTCTCCATGTCTCTATGTCTCTCTGTCCTTCTCTCTCTCTCTCCCCCTGGCCCTTATAAAAGATACCTCAAAACGATGCCAAAAATGTCGAAGCAGGAATGTCTTGTTTCTGCTGAGAACCACCCAAGTGTGACGAGTCCATCAGCCCTGAGAGAGCCCTTCCTCCACCTTCTCCTCAACTGCCTCCACCTCCCTCTCCCCTTCCTCCATCTTCTCCTCAACTGCCTGCACCTTTATGTGCCCTGTCTTCCTCCACCTCCAACTCCTCTGTCTCCACCTCCCCCTCCTCTGTCTCCACCCCCTCCTCCTCCTCTGTCTCCACCTCCCCCTCCTCTGTCTCCACCCCCTCCTCCTCAACTGCCTCCACCTCCCTCTCCCCTTCCTCCATCTTCTCCTCAACTGCCTGCACCTTTATGTGCCCTGTCTTCCTCCACCTCCAACTCCTCTGTCTCCACCTCCTCCTGCTCTGTCTCCACCTCCTCCACCTCTGTCTCCACCTCCTCCTCCTCCTCTGTCTCCACCTCCCACTCCTGTCTCCACCTCCCCCTGCTCTGTCTCCACCTCCTCCACCTCTGCCTCCGCCTCCTCCATCCCCCTCTCCTCTGCTCCACCACCCCCTCTGCTGTCTCCCCCTCCCCTGCCTCCTCCTCCAGCGAGTGGATCCTCCAGGTGCTGTACCAGGAGGAAACCATCAGTCGGACACCAGGAGTGGCCTCCAGGGAGCAGCAAGACGGGGTTCACCATCCAGTGGACACACACACACACACACACACACACACACACACACACACACACACACACACACACACACACACACACCCGTAAGTCTGTTTGATTAGAGGACACACTCCCCCTCAATCAGTGCTTGGACCCGCTAGCTAGCGGCAGCATGCTAATTTGCACAAATAGGCTACCAATCATTAAGCCAGAGGAGACGCTGAGAACACGCCCGCCGATCCTCTCAGAGGCTCAAGTTTAGACACGCTTATGAGAGAGAGAGAGAGAGAGAGAGACAGACAGACAGAGGGAGAGGGAGAGGGAGAGACAGAGAGACAGAGGGAGAGGGAGAGACAGAGAGACAGATGGAGTGAGAGAGGGAGAAAGAGAGGGATAGCCAGAGAGATAGACTATGAAAAAAAGACAGAGATAGAGGAAGAGATAGAGAGATTGGGAGAGACAGTGAGACAGAGAGGGAGACAGAGAGGGAGACCATGAAAGAGAGAGAGATAGAGGGAGAGACTGAGAGACAGCGGGATAGAGAGAAAGAGAGAAAGAGAGAGAGAGAGACAGACAGAGACAGAGAGAGACGATGAAAGAGACTGAGAGAGTGTTTGTACAATGCAGTTCAATCAATGATTCTACCTAAGTCCTCGCGATGCGCCGGGTTTTGTCGTTTTTAAACCGACAACGTTAGTCTCACTGACTGTGTGGAACTAGCAGGGTTCCGTGTGCCAAGACGCTGAGACGAATTGGTTGTGAGTACGGGTGTTATTCAGTGCTTTTAGGAATCTGAGTGTCGGATTCTCATGAATATGATTTAAGTAGACTAGAAGAGTTGCGCTGGTAATAGATTTCGAATCTGTACGCATTAAAGAAAGATGACTGAGAATGTAACAAACACAAGTAGCTCAATTAGGAGCAATCCAGAGGAACAATAAAGACTTGCTCTGCCTTCCCTCTTATGATTGCCTCATTCATGCTTGGCATGACAGCGTTGAGGCTATCAAATCTTGCTTCTTTGTGCGTGTGTGTGTGTGTGTGTGTGTGTGTGTGTGTGTGTGTGTGTGTGTGTGTGTGTGTCTACCCCATTCAAATGGTATGGACAATTAAGTCACCTGCCAATCAGAAAATAAATTATTTAGTATCGGTTGTGTTGACGTTATGCGTGAAAGCGTTCCTCCATATTCTAGGGTCTCCATCACCCCAGAGATTCTATTTTCCTACCAACGATATTTCATCCGTACACGCAATCACGCAGGTGATTGTACTTCTTTCGTCTCAGCCTCACCAGCGCCCCCCATTACACCCCCTGGTCCCCCCCCCCCCACCGATTTAAGACCCACACACACACATGACCTGCTTCTGCGCTCCATGCCTCCTTAGGCTGTGACATCAGTGGAAGCTGCCGCTGATTATGAGAAATTAGCCTTGCCTCTGGCCCGGCCCAGCGAACGCCGCCGGCCCCGCCAGCCAGTAGTGCCGCCGCCGTCGGCCGGTTCGTTTTGAAGTGATAATCTCTCTTCTCCCCCCCCCCACCCCCAACACCCGCGGTGGGGTTACAGATGGAGCTACGACGGCGGCGCGATTCATCACGCAGTGTGCTCACCGCCATGCTAGCATGTTCTGTTGTGAATAATATGAAGAAGTGATGGAAAAAGTAGTTGGAAAGCAGTGAGCCCTGTTAGCTTCTCTAGTCTGATCAGCGGTTCTGAATGACATTATCCAGTGCTGTACGCTGCGTGCGGGTCATTCAATGCGGCCGTGTTCTTGATGGAGGTCTTTGTGTCCGTCTGCACAAAGGTAGCTCGGTAGATGCTTTGCCACTTAGCGTGTAGTGCGAGCTCTGTAGCCTGGTGTCATTAGAGCTATTTTGGCTATTTGCTGCTAGAGTTGTGTCTAATATTTTTTAAATCCGACACTCGTTTTTGTCATCTTAATGAGATTTCCGTGTGTCGGCTGTTAAATGTATGTAAATGTATGTCGTCTAATTTCAGATTAAGTGAGAAATTACCACTTTTCTACTGTAATAATACATTTGGGGATATTAAGAAGAAGATTTCAGTTTTTTCACAATAAAATATATTGAAATATTCTCACTGGCCTAAATTAATTCTTTAGCGGTGAATATACGCTTACAACCATGAAAAACAGTACACATCAAACACAAAATTCAACCTATTAGCTCGCTCTTTGGCTATCTGTCTACAGCGGCATGTGGCAAACACGTGTTTGTTTACAATCAATTCAACATCATCATGCAATCTGTATGTAATTACCAAGATTACTACTAATACAAGCAATTCGGTGTGCTCTAATGGATGCTGGGCTAGAATGCGGCGTTAACAGATTCATACCAGTTCAAACCGGTTCACATGCATTAATGGGTGGAGACCGAAGCAAACAGCAAGCAGCCCTCCTGTATAAACACATATGCTCCTTGCATATCTTACCAATCATTCCTTGCTAAAAAGGCTTTGATATATAATGCTAATTTTAATCATTATCCTGTCCCTTAATGCCAACACTGTATCAATAGCTTGGTTTGAGCAATAAAGGTTCTTCATGAATAACAATGTTGAGAACAAATTACTAATGTATAAGTCATGGATAGCAAGCAGCATGAAACATCAATTATTAATTCCCATCTGCTAGTCACCTGAGCTAAGAAAATGTATTCACTTTGTTGTATATTGGCTATGTTTCTTCATAATCTATTGATTTCAACCTCAAGTTTACTAATTTCAGAGAGCATTGACCATCCAAATAACTTCCCAACAGAACAAATAGCAGGCGTATTTCAATATAACTCAGACAAACATCCTAGTGTGTATCTCATTGTGTATCACAGTGTATCTAAGTATGTATCTCAGTGTATCTAAGAGTGGATCTCAGTGTATCTAAGTGTATCTATAAGTGTATCTCAGTGTATCTAAGTGTGTATCTCAGGGATTCTAAGTGTGTAATCTAAGTGTGTATCTAAGGGTGTATCTAATTGTGTATCTCAGTGTTTAACACAGTGTATCTAAGTATGTTTATAAGTATGTATCTAATTGTGTATCTAAGTGTGCATCTAGGTTACTAAGCTTCCAGAGGATCCAAGGAGGCTCAACCATAATCAGCACCTCAGAGGTTCGTTCAAACTGAACCAGACAACAACCAGTTCCTCTCTCTCTCTCCCCCTCTCTCTCTCCCCCTCTCTCTCTCTCTCTCTCTCTCTCTCTCTCTCTCTCTCTCTCTCTCTCTCTCTCTCTCTCTCTCTCTCTCGCCCTCTCTCTCTCTCTCTCTCTCTCTCCCCCCCCCCCCTCTCTCTCTCTCTCTCTCTCTCTCTCTCTCTCTCTCTCTCTCTCTCTCTCTCTCTCTCTCTCTCTCGCCCTCTCTCTCTCCATGTCATCTTTAAACAGATGGTGAGGGGCCCTGTGCTGCCTTAATGAAAGGCCCGGCTCAGCTCCTGGTATCCGTCTTCCTGACAGCCCTCGTCCCCGCTGAGGACTTATCAAAGTCCCCTCCTCATGTTAAAGAAGCACCAAGCCATGGCGTCACGGCGTCACGGCGTCATGGTGTAACGGCGTCATTGTGTCATGGTTTCATGGTGTCACGGTGTCACGGCGTAATTTTGTCATGACGTCATGGTGCCACGGCGTCACGGTGTCATTGTGTCATGGCGTCACGGTGTCATGGCATCGTGGCGTCATGGTGTCACGGCTTCATGGCGTCACAGTAGCTGTGTTCGAAATCGTTCCCTATACACTCACTCACTATTCCCTATATAGTGTTTATGATATAGTGCACTATATAGGGAACGAACAAACGAGAATTCGGACACTACGCTGAACATTTCCAAACGTCATTTGCGTCAGTAAATGCGCCGGGTATTTGTGTGATGCAGACAAATGCGCCCACATCATGTAAACAAACCGGGCACTCACGAGGAAAGGTAGTGGTTGTATTGATGTTGAATTTTACATTTCCTTGTTTACTTTTTTTTTTAATTAATTTTGAATGTTAAATTATTCTATGTTAAATCCCAAATAAATTGTTGACATTTCTAAACGAAAGCCGGAGACTCCCATCATTAAATGTATTAGTTTTCGCGGTTATTCAGCATCTTCTTCTCCTCCGGATAAAACACGACCGCATTGCATTGTGCTATACGGGAGTAACATGTAGGGTACATCGTATGTACACTCAAATTTGGGTATTTTAAGTGCACTATATAGTGCATGAAATTAACCACTGAGAATTCGAACACGACTACAAAATGGCGAGCACCCTATATAGTGCACTATATCCGTGATAGGGAACGATTTCGAACACAGCTAGTGTCAAGGCTTCATGGCGTCATGGCGTCATAGTCAAGGCGTCATGGCGGCATGGCGTCATGCGTCATGGTGTTATTGTGTCATGGCATCATGGTGTCATGGCGTCATGGTGTCATGGCGTAATGGTGTCATGGCGTCATGGTGTCATGGCGTTATGGTGTCATGGCGGCATGGCGTCATGGTGTCATGGCGTCATGGCGTCATGGTGTCATGGCGTCATGGTGTCATGGCGTCATGGCGTCATGGCGTCATGGTGTCATGGTGTCATGGCATCATGGTGTCATGGCGTCATGGTGTCATGGCGTCATGGTGTCATGGTGTCATGGCATCATGGTGTCATGGCGTCATGGTGTCATGGCGTCATGGTGTCATGGCGTCATGGTGTCATGGCGTCATGGTGTCATGGCGTTATGGTGTCATGGCGTCATGGTGTCATGGTGTCATGGCGTCATGGTG
>NC_082384.1:10338456-10369068 GCF_031168955.1 Gadus macrocephalus
TGGAGGAAGATGGATCTTTAGATGATACTGGCACACTCCATTTCTTTTTAATTGGATAGACATGTAGGCGTGCCAAGTTTTAGTTTAATTAAACAATGTTGAGGACGTCCTGAACTATTCTATAAAGTCAGACTTATAATTCTTTATTTTTGAAGACATTCCTGTCATTAAGGAGCAGGTAGGCGTTTGGGGGAATCTGGCTCAAGGATGTCTACAGATAGACCACTGACATTGAGGATCAAAACCAGAACCTTTTGGCAGGCAGTTAAACAACCAGACTATCCTCCCTAATTCACTATTTGGGTGTACAACAAAAATTTGACTGCACTTCGGTGCAATGGGTTAAGTCCCCAATGTCCGGGTTTACTGTCTGCCCTGCTTTATTATTTAGTTGTTTTTATTTATTTAGTCCTTTGTCAAAAGCGCCTCACACTGAATTTAGGAGCAGGAAGGGGTTAGACATGAGGATTGCTTAAAGGTAGACTTGGGACAATATGTTTTAACCAAGAAGCTTTCAGATGGGAGCCGAAAGTAACCACAACTAGACTATCCCTCTCCAGTAGCAGTGGAGGTTCTGGCTGATCCAAGCAATGGCTTCTCTCTTTGGGTGCCCTCGGCCGGGCTGTGTATGGTCATTGCAGCACTAGGCCAGTTTCATGACCCCCATAATCAGGGCGGGCTAAAGGCATAGGTCATACGAGCGGCCGCCTAGGGCGCCAACTACTGCTGGGCCCTGGTCCCCCTCAAAGAAAGAATTGAAAAAATAAACTAACAGAAACAACCGGTGGGAACCCTTCATAATTTTCTGCCTTGAGGCAACAAATGAACAATTAATGAAAGAAAGAAAGGAATACACTTTGCTTCCCCTCCGTTCCACAAAAGGTATATGTCCTGGCCTGCACTTAGATGTACTGTGTGCACTGAAAGTGAGCAATGGGTTACCGTTTGATGTGCATCACAGACAGCCTAAGTCCAGGATGTAACAAGGGCATGAGATTGCTGGACTGAGAGACTGATGGACAGATGTCGAGAGGAGGCAGATATCTAGTTTCACGATTTCTTTCATAATATAAAGTTCCAAGCCTTCAGTAAGGAAGAAAACAGGGGGGAAGAGGAGGAGAAAAGAAAGAACAGGTATGTCTTCTTATGTTAACAATTTAGGCTGTATTGTGTGTGAACGTTTCATTTGTAGGAGCTAACTAAGTTGCAACAAAGCTAGAGCTATAATTATATGATGATGCTACAATAGATGCTTGACAAATTGAAGTATATCAATCTGAATGGCAAACAATATAGAATTCAGTTGCTTGTCCTTCTCTGCAGCTGGGCTACATGTTTTTCAATGTTAACTCTATAACTATCCAGATGCACTCAGAAAATATTTGCAGAAGCCCCAGGCTCCAGGAGAAGGGAATTCTGACAACTAACCTATACCTCTCTCTGAAGCATGTAAGTTCAGCCAAATATCAGTGGTCTCCTTGTAGACTGCCGTATTGTCATTATCATAATTTCAATCATTGTTGAAAGTTACCCTTGCACCTTATTAATAAATGACCTAAATGTAGGCGTTACTCATATTAACTAAAGCGTACAATATAATGGACTCAGTGATGTACCACTGTACTAAATGTTTAAAATATATACTGTATTACATACAGGACTATATACTTTATGTTTATACAGCTGCAGGTAAAACAACATCCAGAACTCCAGCTCCCTCCAGTGAAACAGCCTGCACCTCAAGCAACAGCCAGCACTTCAGCTACGTCCAGTGAAACAGCCTGCAGCTCCCTCCAGTGAAACAGCCTGCAGCTCAAGCAAGAAGTAACACTGCAGTTCCCTCAAGTGAGACAGCCAGCCGCTCCCTCCAGTGAAACAGCCTGCAGCTCAAGCAACCTGTAACACTCCAGCTCCCTCAATTGAAACAGCCTGCAGCTCCCTCCAGTGAAACAGCCTGCAGCTCAAGCAACATGTAACAATTCAGCTACCTCCAGTGAAACAGCCTGCAGCTCAAGCAACATCCAGAACTCCAGAATTTTTTTTTAATAATGTATTAGAACTATGCAAGGTAAGCTTAATTTCTGGAGCACACATCCAAACGACACTAATTAAAAAACAGTGCACAAGCTGTCTTGTTTGAATAAATGTAATTATCTTAGCGTTTTATCTTATCCACCTTGTTTATTTAAAAAATGACGTTGTGCAGCTTTAATAGTATTTTTGTCGACGTATTTGTTAATAATAGTCTAAATTGTAGTAGAATGACTGAACACTTGTTAGACAGCCATCCCAGGGACGAATTAGCAACATCACAGGGACCTGGTTTTGAGTAAGGGTGGAATCTATCGAGATTCAAGCGCCTGGTTTATACTAACATGTAAAGGTAGCTGGTAAGATTTAACAATTTCTAATTGTAAAAAATATTTTTGATAGAATAAATCTGTGTTGATCTGTGTTGGCACTACTGTGTATTACTACTGGAGTAATGTGTTATTGGTGCTGGTGGTGTGTGTCTGGGTGGTCGGGCACCAAATTGTAATCTCGCCTAGGGCGCCAAAACGTCAAGAGCCGGCCCTGGCCATAACAACAACTCTCCATCTGCTCATTACCTCGGGCCCTCAGGGAGCCATGCGGCCCCCAGGCCCACAACATGTCCTCCTTATCATCCAGCAGCACATGCAGGCCTGCTGCATGCACTCACTCACAAACATGTTCATTCACACTCTCAAACACTCTCATACATACTCACAGTTTCATACAGACTCTCATACACGTTCACACACTCTCAAACGCCCTCGCACTCTCATTCATACTCACACACACACTCTCACACACACACACACACACTAAACAATTTCACACACATTCATAATCCCACATTCTCACACACACACACACACACACACACACACATAAATACATACTTTCTCTCTCTCTCACACACATACACCAGACATTTTCACACACATTCTCCCACACATTCATAATCACACATTCTCGCACACACACACAAACACACACTTTCTCTCTCACACTCACACTCACACACACACACACACACACACACACACACACACACACACACACACACACACACACACACACACACACACACACACAGACAGGGTCTGTGCACATGTCCAGACACACTCTGCCATACTTCAACTTGTGAAGGAGAAAAGACTGAAAGAAGCTTTTGACAATTACAGGCCAGAGCGCAGTGCCTCCCGCATACAGAGCCCCCAGCCCAGTCTTCCCATTGGCCACCGCCTCACAGTGCTCCGGGCGAGTGGGGAGTGAGAGGTCACTCTGTGGCCGCTGGGCTTCAGGGCGACCTTATCGGCTTCTGTAGATGGTCCAGCACGACAGTTCGGCCCGGTTCTGACTGCACTGCGAGACTGTTCAGGGGGAGTCTGTCACCTGGTGCTGAGGAGAGAAGAGAGGAGGAGCAGCCAAAAGCCTGCTTGTTCTACGGGCTTAGGGTTAGTACAAGGTAAGAATGTTGAGTCACCCAGCTATTATAGCAAGATAACCACACATTCTCAACTTGATCTTTTTAATTCCAAAAGCATGCGTGTGGCTTATTTAAGGAGCGTGTGTGTGCTATTTATCAAATAAGATTCACCTTGAGGGCTCGAATAAGACCACCAAAAGGGTTAAAAAAGGATGCAGATGGCCTTGTAGTCCTTCTTCTCATGCATCTCACTCTCTCTCCTCTTTCTCCTCTCTCTCTCTCTCTCTCTCTCTCTCTCTCTCTCTCTCTCCCTCTCTCTCTCATAAAACCCCCTCCGTAGCTGTCCCTCTCCCTCCATCCCTCCCTCCCCCTCCCCTCCCAGCCGTTCCGAGCTAGGGGATACGGATGTGGCGGGGATATCAGCTCATGGGAAAGGCGTTGTAGCGGGTGTTTGCAGACGGGTTAAATCATTTGTGTTTCAAGCATGTTAGCTTCCAGCGCGTTAGGTCTCACCGTGATAGCTCTTTGCATGCTGTTCTCTAGCGCTAGTGTGTGTTCATTTTGAGTCTGTCTGTGTGCACTTGGTGTGTTTGCGTGTGTGTTAGTAAATGCATGAGCGTTTTTTTATCTATGTTTGTGTGTTTGGGTTTTATGTGTGTGTTTGTGTGTGTGTGTGTGTGTGTGTGTGTGTGTGTGTGTGTGTGTGTGTGTGTGTGTGTGTGTGTGTGTGTGTGTGTGTGTGTGTGTGTGTGTGTGTGAGCCTGCATGTGTGTGTTTGCACGATAAAAGCCCTCCCTGGGGGCAGGAACACAAGTGGTCCCTCTCTCAGGAATCATTAACAGATAACGCCTGAAGCCTGTCCTTGAGGAAGGGGCTGGAGAATATAAAATCACCAAACACACACACACAGACACCCGCACACACACACACACACACACACACACACACACACACACACACACACACACACACACACACACACACACACACACACACACACACACACACACACACACGTACACACACACACACACACACACACACACACACACAGCAGAGTCTGTTAAATGCTGAGTACATCTGAACACACAAGGCCCGAACGACAACAATACATTTTCATTTGAAGGGGTTTGAAAATGTGTGGATGTCAGTGCTGTTTAGCAAAGGTCATGGCCCATGAAAAAGCAATTGATTTGTATCCATCATGAGTAAATGTGGACAATCTGTGCAGGCTCCTCACTCTTCACTCTACATATGTAATTCATTAATACACAGGATCAGATGTTATAATCCCTTGTGCCAAAATCCAAGGAAAACACATATTCAGAAGCCCCTGTCCAAACCAACCTTATAAGCACGCTGGCTACTGAGCTACCAACCAAAGGTGAGAAAAAAAAAAAAAAAAAAAAACACGAGACAACTAGCCCAACTAACAGCAGTAAATACAGCAGTAAGCAGAATATCATTGGGGTTATCAAGTGGGCACCCTCTTTCACAGATGTTTCGTTTAAGTTAGGCCCACGACAACTCCTGAAGGCAACTCCCCCTCAATGCTGCCACCACATTGCCACATTTAATGCATCTAAACACTCTTTCCTGCATCGTACCCCTAGCCCTACCCCTAACCCTGACCACACAAACACGTTGGCATATTAGCTCACGTTAGCACAGCTGGCTTACCTCAGCTTGCACCCCAGGAAGTATGTTTTCTCCTTACCCACAGCCATTCACTTGCTCGTTCTGCTGCCACGGACATGTTACTAACCGCCTGCCTCAGACTTCGTCCACAAATACCCAGTTCAGTCAGCAAGCTAATAGCAGATCTAGCCACAAACCCCCGTGCACCGATTTCAATAGGCCTTAAGGTACGGCCACACCAAACGCGTTACCTGCGTACCACGCGTATAAAATCGGCAATTTTTCCATAGGGAAGCATTGGTTTACGCGCGTATGAGGTGCGTACACGCGTATCATGCGTACCAAGCAACATTTTACTCGCTGTAGGGGCGTATGAGGCGCGTACATATACGCGCGTATATATACGCGCGCACATATACGCGCGTACATATACGCGCGTACATATACGCGCGTATATATACGCGCGCACATATACGCGCGTACATATACGCGCGTACATGTACGCGAGGAGTTCAAAAAATTTAACTTTTTACGCTCATACGCGCCGCAATAGCCAATCAGCGTTGAGCTTGACCCGACGTCACTGGCAGAGAGTAGTGAGCTTGGACAGAAGCATACGGCCGACATCTTTCTTTATTCTGTGTGGAAATAGTAACATAGTTACGCCATTAAATGCTTTTATGGAAACATTTTTAGCGAGAAATGTGCATTTTACTTTCATAATGTTCGCTCGGTGAATGTGAAGGATGTTTGGTTTGATAGTTATGACGAAGAGGGAACGCTTCGTTCACTTGCATGGACAGAGTCTCTGGTTACTAAGCAACCTCAACGTCTTGGCGGACTATAGATCTGCTGATCAACACTACGAATGCTGGAAACACACCAGACACACCATGTGAAGTTATTTAACCCGATTATTGTTATTTATATCCGAGATTATTTAATCTAACCCGATCTAAACTCTATCACCCAAACACGGCGGCGTTTGGGTTTCCTACCTCGGACTCCAGAGCAGCCATGTCCATGGCAGCCACGGCCGGCAACTTTCTTTATTCTGAGTGGAAATAGTAACATAGTTACGCCATTAAATGCGTTTATGGAAACATTTCTAGCGAGAAATGTGCATTTTACTCTCATAATGTTCGCTCGGTGAATGTGAAGGATGTTTGGTTTGATAGTTATGACGAAGAGTGAACGCTCCGTTCACTTGCATGGACAGAGTCTCTGATTGCTAAGCAACCTCAACGTCTTGGCGGACTATTTCTCTGCTGATCAACACTACGAATGCTGGAAACACACCAGACACACCATGTGAAGTTATTTAACCCGATTATTGTTATTTATATCCGAGATTATTTAATCTAACCCGATCCAAGCTCTATCATCCATCCAAACACGGCGGCGTTTGGGTTTCCTTCCTCGGACTCCTAAATCCAGCGCAGCCACAGGCTGGGGGGGGGGGGAGTTTTGGGCGGTCTCATCTACGCGCGTATGCGTACGCGCGTATCTGACCATTTTTGACACAAAATGGTCAAGCAACATTTTCGCTGCGTTACGCACGTACATGGTACGCGAGGTACGCGCTTGGTGTGTTCGCACCTTTAGTCGCGAACTCCAGCCTCTCTGTGCTGCCTCTCAGCATATTTCGCTTTCTTAAGCTCATTAGCTACTTCAACTCTGTCTTCCCAAGGAACTGTAAGTTCAATAAAATAAACAATCTTCTCTGAGTCTGACCACAATAGCATATCTGGTCTTAGCCGAGTGCTAACAATGTGTGGAGGCACAACAACCTGCTGAATAAGATTCGCCTTCAATTCCCAGGCTCCTCCATTACTTAGCTGCCCGACTCTGTGCCTGCCTCTAAATGGTCTAGCCTTTTCCCCCTGCTGCACAAAGTTAATTTGCCTACCCTCTTTACTAGCGGCTGATGAATTAGCTTCTCCCCGTTTATCATCAACAGCCTCTGCCAAACATTTCAATACCTGGTTGTGACGCCACGTATACCGCCCCTGGGAGAGACTTACCTTGCACCCTGATAGGATATGGCGGAGGCTGCATACACAGGAACATAGTGTGCATGTCTCATCCTCACCATACCACTGATTTAAGTTCTGGGGAGATGGGAGTACATCATAAGTGGCACCTATCATAAATCTGATCCTGCTAGCCTCCATGCTCCATAGATCTCTCCACTTTATCTTCTTCTTCTCCACTCCCTCCCAATTCACCCACTGCCCTTGTTTTGCCTGTGACACTGCCTTAGTACATCTTACAATCTCCTCCTGCCTATGTATTTCCTCCACTACCTACTGTATATATATATGTGTGTGTGTGTGTGTATAATATCACAAAAGCATTTCCACGCATACGGATGCATGTGGACATTTCAGGACTGCAATTAAATAGGGTTCTGGAAGAGAAAAACAATGCACCAACATGGTCTCCATTGCTTTAACGAAACTTTGCATCGCTGAGGAGGGCATTAGCTTAATGCTGAAGGGCCTCATGTGGCCTACTTTTTCCTGCTCGCTGGAGAACTCCACAAGACACGTAACTCATTACGAGAATCATGTGGATGAAGAAATGTCATAACAGAACATACGCCGTGTGTCCGAGGACCACGAGATACAGAACGCTTTGTTCCCATTGAATAAATGTTGAAACATCGCAGGCTCACGATTTAGTCGCCTTACGTAATCAAGCAGGATCTACTGAGATTGAGTCTGACAGGAAAATTTCCATGGAGAAATTAAAAAAATAAAAAACATGATGGAAAATCAAACAAACGAACAAAGATGAAGAAGAATACATTAATTAGAATGTGCATAAATTGCCAATCGCCGCAAATTAAAATTAATGTATGGTAAAAAAATGTCATTATTAATTTACGGTGTCTAAATCCGCTCTTGATTCTTTCCGTTCTCTCTTTTCTTTCTCCGTCTGATGATTCCCTGTTCGACGGGGGGGTTCTGATGAAATATGGAGGGGCCTTTGACCTATTTAACACCAGCAAAGAGGACGGGGTTAAGTCACACACAGGGTGGTAGGGGCTGGGGGTCAGACTCCGGTTGACTCTGTGGGCTTCTCGGGGCCCCCCCCAGAGAAGGGGGGGGGCCCCCACAGCGCTGATGACGCATCCGTAAGGTCTGTACCTCCGCCAGCCAGCCAGCCAGCGGCCACAATTCCCCTTCCCAGAGAAATCAAGAGAGCTTCCATCCATAACGGCCTGTGTCCTTTTTCATTTTCCAGCCCCTTTAATGGCCGTTTAGAAAGCGATTGTAACACTTAACAGTTGTCCTGATCTACGCTGCTATATCCCGGCCGCGTAAAGAGGTGATTAAAAACGGATTTCTCATAAAGCTGATTGCAGTTCCTGAAAGGGTTGATGGGGGAGTTCCCTGAGGTAGCTTTTGTACAACGGATTATGCCCTAAATAACTGTGTATGATGCAAAATACCGGGGGCACTAATCTCCCCCTGATATCGTAGTGATGGGTGAACGAGTGACTGAGAAATGTGGGTAGGATAGTCGAATCGTGAGGTTGTTTGAACCCCAGCCAAGAGGGTTGCGGGGTTGATCCCCATGTCCACAGTCTATCCTTGAGCAAGCTGCCAGGGCAGCTACCTGTTCCTTAATGAGCTGCACGATGCTTTAGATAAAATGAGGAGGGAGTAAAGAAGTAGTAAATATTTAAAGTGCCCTGCTGTCACCAAATGTCTTGGGCGATAAGTGGGATAAATCAGATGGTAAACTATGGAGAATAATTCAGGCTGAGGAATTGTCCTGAACGTATAGAAAGTGAAACCTGGGTTTTAGTCTCGGCTGGGGAGCTACACCAGGGGGGGGCCTCTTTCCTGCTTTTCTTTTATCATTGCATGTGCTTTTAAGTTTGCCTCGATTTATCCCACTTGCCCGTTTCTCTCTTTTTTGTTCCGTTTGTGGAACACTTTATTCGATTTGGTGCGCTGACTTTACTGTGGATTTGAATAATGCGGCTCTTTAAGCTCCTATGGATATGAGAAAATTAATTTAGCCCTCGTCTATATTTATGTTATAAATATAGACGAGGGCTAAATTAATTTTCTGGAAGCCGTGGAGTAAGCCCTAACATGGAGGGATAAAGTACTGAAAAAGGTCGGGTACCTTTTGTGTTTTGCACAAAACATTTATGGCAGAGAAAACAAGACGGTTTATTTCAGAAACAACAGCACAAACACATCGCAGTTCGAATCGTTTACGGTTGAATCCCTCTTTTAAGCTATTACTCATGAACAGGCATAAGTAATATGCATTTATTCATCTCTGTATTGAAGGAGTCATCACACCATGCCATGACTTTCAATCCTTCCCTTTGCTAAGCTTCTCAGGTGGTGTGTGTCACCCACATGTCTAACGAGCCAATCAGGAGCAGGAAGCTTGCACCACCCCCCCCCTGTCCGAAGACTTCCAATAGATAACCATGATATTTGTGCTATTACGCAGATCACAGTTTGTTCCCCGGGTTGACGCGTAATCTGCGACGGTGACCTTGCGTGTCCTTGAACGTGTAATTACCCCTCGCTCAGGCGTGGGCACTTGGGGGGGGGGGGGGGCTTTGGGACCTGTCACCCAGAGAGGGAGTGATTACAGTCGAACGTCTCTAGAGGGGGAGTCCGGAACAGGTGCCCGCCTCTGTCCTTCATAACGAAGGAGGAATCCTGTCCATTTTTTTTTTTTTTATCTCGCCCGCGCGCCATGCCGTTCCTCACTGAAGGAATCCCATCTCCATAATCACATTTCTTTAACTCATATTTTGTATAATATGAATAAGGGTATTAATTTTTATAGTGCACAATGACTATTTAAAAATTATATTAACCTTCTGGGTTGACCTCTGAATTCACAGATTTCAATCTGCCTGCAAGAAAATCTATCGTTCTGCCTCTTGTCCCTTGAACGACCAAGGAGGGGAAATATTGACTCGGCGGGTTGGAAACCCACATACTCTTATGAACTGTTTTTTTTTTTCAACTTTATCGAAACTGAGCCAAATGTCCCCAAAGGAAATCATTGTGACACCCGAGTCGTGTCTTCCTCTCCTCTAAATGGAAACGTCAACATACATAGATATCAACGTGACTAACTTCACTGTGTGCAATAGCTCTCTCTGAGAGGCTGCGTCCAATCTGCATAATGTATGGCATGTCAGTGTGACTGGCAGCACTTTGCAAAATAGATAAATAAGTCTTAAATTATTCATTTGATTTCAAGTAGGCTGTAGCATACAGATAATAATAGTTACAAGTTCACAACGAAGGAGGCTTACTTTCCCTGGGTAACTCGCAAATATATTCCGATATGGCTGATGAGGGCAATGCGTTACGTTTTCCAGAGTTGCGTTGTGTGCACCGGTTATATAAATGACTGAAGATAGGAGGCGGTGGTAGTTTATTAAAGGAGCTGTAGGTATGATTTAAGACTATTATCTAAAAGAACATTTATTAGATATGCTATAGCCATCCGTCAGCTATTAGTGAGCGCAATGCTCTGTGAGAATATCTATTCAAGTTGTCTGTGTGTGCCTCTGTATGAGGACACTCACTGTCTCATTTCTGCATGTTCAGGGCATCACTTCTCTGACCCATCCATCTTGCCTGTCAATAACAGGTGTGTGAAATGCAAGAATTCTCAATGGCAGAGGAACGTAATGGTTACGCTTTACAAGAAGGGTGCCCAATTGGACCATTAAGTAACTTAAGTTAATGCAGTAATAAGCATCATCATAAAGCATTGACATGTATTAGTTAAGGGGGTAAGAGTTATTGGGTTTGGATAAGGCTAAGCGTTACCCCTTACCCTTATCCAAACGCTATTTAATCATGCATGAATACTTTAGTTAACATGAATTAATCACTATCTTCGTTTACATGAACACCATGAGTACATGATTACCAGACCATTCGTTTACTGGTTATCAACTGTTAGTTATTGCTTATTACTGGATTCAGTCATGTTATTTATTGTTAATTCAAAGTTAATGAATGTCGGTATAAAGTTTTACAAACGTCGGGAGGGAGGGTGTGGACCTGTTTTTGGGAGTTCAGCTTTACTATAGTGCTCTCTTCTGCTCTTTCCTGCTCGCGCTCTCTTCACAACTCTCACATCCGACTGACAGCAGCGTTTCATCTTCTGAAAGGTTGGTAAAGGGTTGCATATACTATGACTACTTAGGTCTACTACTATTTATACGCTTTGATCCGACGCACCTACGGGACATCGAAAGGGATCGTGCACGGTGCCTTTAGCCTAGATCGCTAGGGTGAAACCTAGCTACTATAGATACATGATGCTGCCTCTGAGTCTCTCTACACACAGACACACACACAAACTCTCACACATACACCACACACTCTCACATAGACACACACTCTCTTTACACATACACCACACACTCTCACATAGACACACACTCTCTTTACACATACACCACACACTCTCACATAGACACACACTCTCTTACACACTCTCACACACACTCGAACTGTACGCACACACTCACGCACGCACAATCTCACCCACGTACAAACGCACACTCTCACATACCCTCGCCCACACAGGGGTCCTCTTAAGTCATCCTTAAAGGAGACTCCCTGACACTTGCCTGCTTCAAGGCCCTTTGCATAAATCATTCCAATCGGATCGCTGCTTCCTTTTGCGTTACGCAATGCGGTGCAAGGCGTTCCTGACCCCAAAAATCCTGCATGACGCCACAGCGTCTGTACCTCAGCCGGCTGCCAGAGCACGGGCGCACAAAAAACAACCCCCCAAAATAAACAAACATGTCTTTTATTTGAAGTTGACTCAGAAGCGTAAACCCCGTAGCCTTGTTTAATTATAACATGGAGATTCCCCTTCATGCTTCCAAACATCAGCCTCATTATCAAGCTGCATCACTTTAGCTCATTCTCAATAAACCAAATCTGGGGCCTGTGTGTGCTCGCGCGTGTGTCGGAGCACAGTGCGTTATTCAGACACATTACGTTTGGCGGCAGACCAGATACGCCGCGCCGGCGAGATTGGAATCAGGAGACAATGCCTGCCGAAAGATTTAGCGGCTCAGTCGAGGGGAGACTAGACCGTTTCCATGGATAACTGCCAGCATTGGATCCGTTCCGGATGTGCTTTATTATAGATAACATTAAGAGAGATGGCGCCCGCTGTTTCATTCAGTCTCCCAAATCATCAGCCCCCCTAGATGTGTCTTCCCCTTCCATCCCACCGTCATGAAGACGTAGAGCCCATCTGGAGTGGTAAAGACCTTGGTGTTTTATTTTTATCTTTTATTTGATCAACTGGCATTTTTGGGGATTGGAGCGCATGTGAAAGGACGGATGTTTCATTTTTGACACAGACTCACTGTTGTCTATTCAACAGTGAACCTGCTAGAGGATTAAATATATTTTGAACCTTTAGCAGTAATCTTTTGAAGCATCTCCCTTACGTAACCCAAGGAAACCATATGCTTGAGAGTTTGAATACCTGTACTGTATGCAATGTAGAACATTTTGAACGGTTGCTACCAGCAACAATTTCAAGGTGATAAAAGTCGATATGTGCCATTTGTTGCAAAACTAAAATACATTTAGATGTTTGTCTCATCTCATCTCATTTTCGACCGCTTATCCGGGGTCGGGTCGTGGGGGGAGCAGCTCAAGCAGGGGGCCCCAGACTTCCCTTTCCCGGGCCACATTGACCAGCTCTGACGGGGGGATCCCGAGGCGTTCCCAGGCCAGTGTTGAGATATAATCTCTCCACCTAGTCCTGGGTCTTCCCCGAGGTCTCCTCCCCACTGGACGTGCCTGAAACACCTCCCAAGGAAGGCGCCCAGTGGGCATCCTTACCAGATGCCCGAACCACCTCAGCTGACTCCTTTCTAAGTAAAGGAGCAGCGGCTCTAATCCGAGTTCCTCACGGATGGCTGAGCTTCTCACCCTATCCCTAAGGGAGACGCCAGCCACCCTTCTGAGAAAACTCATCTCGGCCGCTTGTACCCGCGATCTCGTCCTTTCGGTCCTTAGATGTTTGTGACAAAACAAAATGCAGAGATTATTCCTGTTATCCTGGCTTTGATGAATCTCTGCGTATTGATTGTCTACCGCAGCACTCCTGCCTGTTGTGTTTTAGCCTGAGCACCGGGTATTTCTAGACTCCGATCCTTTCGATTTGGACAAGTATTGAGCAAAGCATTTTAAGAGTTTCTTGTAACCCTTGGATACTTGCTTGTTTGCTCTAATTAGCGTGTGTTTGAAGCACATGCCCCCCCCCCCCTCCCTTTGTAAGCCACTGGAAAATGGCTGCATCTTACAAAATACCCCTTTGCAGAAGCATGTGTGAGCCCCATAGTGTGTCCCACAAGGGGGCAAATTACGACATACCGAAAGAGGGAGAAAGCACCGCAGCCAAATTCTGGAAGTAAGTTCACTTTCTGTTGCTTTCGATTAAATCAGAGAGTATAGAAAAAGGTGACGCAAAGGAAATGGCCTCCAGTGATATTGAGAAGATGTCTCTTTTCAAAGAATCATGTCTTCAAATGTTAAAACTTAAATGTATGTTATAAGTGAGGCTGAGTGCGTTTGAAGTATTCATCCTCAACATTGGAATAAATAAATAAAACATCTCCAAGTGCTGCACGAACAAAGTTTCAACTACTGCACAGAGTGCCTTGTAGCTGTGGCAATCATAACAACACATTAAGTGGATTTCAGAAATACAAGGTCAGAAGATGGTTTTCCCCAAATTATAGAAGCTTTTGAACACTTTAAAGAAAAGCTAAATAAAGACAACCTTGTTCTTAGCCTTGCAAAGGTAGCCTTAGTCAACCCACCCAAGCAAGTGATGCTAGATGATGACGAAACTGGGAAGTGCAATTTCTTTTGCCATTAGGTTTGTTTGATATAATAATATTCATGCTGCTTTGGAATTGATGCGAACGCAATGCATTTACTTCAGTGAAAACGGTTGCAGTTACGTTCGCTAATGGTGTTCACTTTTGAAATACGTTATTCGGGGTCCGACCCGCTAAAGGTTTTTTAATAACGCCGACGGCAGATTTTCCAGACCTAATGAGCGCAGCAAATATGCTCTTGCTGTGCAAGGGTACCTATTACTCCAATTCTACCCTACAGTGGCATATGAGCTTGTTTAGGAACAAATCCAAGACAAAACCACAGAAGGAAAACAATAAGAACCACCTTGGCCCCCATCATTTGATCCTCCATTGAAAGTATTTTCTGAATGAAAGATGGTGTGGATGGTTTATTTGAGGGTCGGCTCATCTCTGGGGTATGTCTCCAATGAGCCCCTTGGAGAACATCAGACGTTTACTTCATATCGTTCTTCAGACGCTTCTTTGTTTGGTTCATGGTTTCTTCAGTGCCTTTGAAGCTAGCTTAGGCCCTGTCCACATGGATACGATTTGTGTGTAGAAACGCGGAAGTCTTGCACGTTTGGAGTTTTCCGTGCCTGCAAAGACACTCTTTTGAAACAAGGTCCCGGGGTGAAAAAGAGGAAAACGACCCCCCCCCCCCTTTCATTTTTGTTTTAGGATTCATGAGAACCCCAGATTCTCAACTATGACATCATCGGCCCACCCACCAGATGGGCAACGTTAGATTTCCGTAAAAAAAAAATTGTTTGATTTGATTTGTATTATTTTTGTCGATTTAAATACAGCCCCTTGGTAAATATAATTACTATCTGTACATTAAAAAGTATTATCTGCTCAATCTACAAGGTTTAACAATTACTGTTGTTCAGTTTTCAGTTCTTGGTTTCTTCTTCTTCGACTGTATATTTATATGCAGCATGCAGGCTTAATGCGCATGCTCCACCTCCTCTTCTTCTTTTTTGGATAGCTTTTGTAGGTGTGGACATGGCCTTAGATAAACACTTTGGGATTTGCAGGGATTTGCAGAGTCACCTGTATGTCTATATGGTATATGGTTATCCACTCCTCACCTCTTCTCACCATTTTGTTGCTGTCCCCGCCATTAAATGTCCAAATTTAAATCACATTTTTACTTCAGAGTTGACGCAGTTGTAAAATAAATCAATATTAATTTAACGATAAAATCAAATCATTGAAGAATGCTTTGGGATTGATGTACACTCAATATAATCAAGGTCATATTGTCATCTACTGAATAGCCGCGTGGGGGGGGGGGGGGGGGGGGGGGGGGGGGGAAGCCTTACATCTCTATATTTATCACAGGTGTCAAAGGAAATCCCCCTCTAATCAGCCCTGCAGCTGACACAGAGGCCCCTCGCAGCGTTTGGGCCGAGACAAAGTGAGAGCCATTGATGGGAAAATAACTTGATGTTTCTGCCGTTCATTTTTCCGTGTGTTATTCATCTAATAGAAGGATGAAGAGTGCTTTTGTTTTCAAGTGGTTGGAGGGGGAGTATTAAATGAGTACCTACTACTGTAGCAACCGCTATCATCTTCTCAATGAAATCTTATGCAGAATTGGGTTGGCTTTGAATATTTCATTGTTCTTGTATTGTTTATTCACACTTTCAATGTTTGCCCTGTTTTAAAGAATTTGACAGCTGGGCGGTAGTTGTTTTGATATGGGCCATGCGTTCATGAACTAACAATCTAATTAACACACCATTTACTGAGCTAATACAGAGCCCTGTTTGAATAATCCTACCAATATACAGCCAGTCTGGGTCTGTGGTAGAAAATAATGAAGGTTTAAAAGGATATCTGCCAAATGTTGATATATTAGTGGAAGGAAATGTACCAGCAGGGGGGAGGGCGAGGCTCCAGACCTTATTCCATTGTTATTCAACAGCTCAGAAGATAAGACCGACATCCCTCTGTAGCCAATGAAATCAGTCTATCTCTCAGTTCACTTAGGTAAAAGTAAAAGTAAGGTTAAGTTAAAGCATGAATTATACAAGAATATAAGATAAATATATTTACAATGGAGCGAAATGTTAAAGACTTGATATTACCTGGCTCTCCTTGGTCAACATTCCGAGGGAATTCCGAGGGAAATGTACATGTCCCTCATTTACGTATATGGCCCCTCAAAGACGATTGGCTCACGTCACGCTGAGGGTAAACGCCCTCCTATGGTTTCTCGTCTGGTTTTAGAATGTATAAGGCTCCAAGTTAGAGTTAAGATAACTAATCCATACCCTGGTTAAAATCAGACACTACCAGGTTTAGGATTATGACTGTAGGCCTTTATGCCACAGACAAATAAAGTGTCATTGTTAACTATTACAAATGCATATTTTACTGTTTAAATAAATATTGCTTTCACAGGGCTCATCTCTTAAACCCATGTGCAAAGTCATGGTGATTTAAGATCTGGTTAATTAACAAGGCGATGAATGGATTTTAATGAAAGACCTCACTTCATATAAATAATGTATAACATGTAACTTCATTTAACTAATGCTTAATATGTAACCCTTCTGTACGTAATGCTTGAATTACTGTATGAAATGGCTTTTAGACATCTGTGCGGGACATAAATGCTAATGGGGAACAGGGCGGGCCCGTAGCTTAGAGCATTGTGATTGGCCAAGGACATCATAGGGGAGACCACACAATTAGGATATAACGCGGATCTCCGAGACTGTTTGCGAGTTCTTTGCAAACCAACTTAGGGGATGTTGTTGCTCTCTGCGGTGACAATAAAGCCTTGATCATTCAAACCTAGTCCTTCTCGACCTCTTGTCATTTGTTAGAGTATTAGACTGTGGGTTTTATCCACGACAGGTCTTCACCACCTACCTACAATAGACTATTCTACAGCCTCTTTTACTTTGTCTGCATTATTATTATATAGGATTATTAGAACAGTCTCACTGGAACCAGATGGTCACTTGTTGTAAACACCAGCATCAGTCAGGTATAGGGTATTACCACTGGAGGGAAGCTGTCCTTCGGCAAAGTGTTATTAGGAACCGTCATTCACTTTACAAGTCTAAGACACCTCAGTAAATTGGCTGTAAATTATTACTTTGAGATCGATTCTGCGCCACATAATAGATGATATATCAATAAATGATGTCTTCTGGAGACAACCTCAAAATTGAGGTCCTTGGCAGAGAAAAAATAATAATTTTGCAAAAAACGAAGGAGAAAAATATGTCTTTGAAAAATGGACTGCCTATGATTCCCAGGGACGCAGAGAAGGTTGGATTTCAGGTCTTCCAGTGAAATCGATCTTTCCACTGCATCCACATGTATAGGGAGGTGGATAAACGCTGCTCTGTTATAATCCTGTAGCGTATGTTGTGAATAATAATAATATCCTTTTAAACCTTCATTATTTTAAAAAGGATGCTTATTGGCTTCCGATATTTACAATTTATTAGTTTAGCAGATGCTTCCATCCACAGAGCCATCCACTAAACTCAGGTACAGAAAGGAGCAGGAAAGGCCATCTTGCTCACGGATTACCGACTACAGGTTATTCTGTGGAAATAGGCTTTAAACCAACAACCATTCAGCTGGGAGTCGAACATCCTGACCACGCCCCGCCCATTATTTCCATGTCTACATCCCAATCCGTGCGTTCAAATCATGTGTTGTAACTGAGCATTTGGCTCTGCTCCTCTGTACCACATTTCTACAGAACTGGAGCTCAGATCATGAAATAATGGATTTATTCCAGTTTGAAGGTAGCTAAAACTGACAACCTGGCGACGGTAAGCCTCACTATGATGCAAACGATCTCTCTCTCTCTCCCTCTCTCGTACCCAAGGCTTTTTTCCGAACTCGTCTCAGTTTGTGTTTAGGAATGTTTTTTAATGCACCGCTTTGAGGTAGGCCTATATTAACAATTCAGCAAATGCATATAAGAAAAAACAGCCACCCACACACACACACACACACATTCTCTGATCAACCTGGTCTCACAGGAATCCGTGAAATGACTACGGACGAATAACTCGAAATCCGTGGACACATCACGGAAACACGCCGATTTCCGTGATGTGGCCACGGAATTCGCTCCAATGCAAGTTAATGACGCTGCTGTTGCGTGGCTCACACACGGATCCCCGTTTCAACGAGCGGGTCCACCACGGGGGCTTAACTCAAAACCCGGGGTGGTCTCACTGAAACACTTAAATTGTCCTTGTTGTGTCCACGGAAGTTGCTCCAATGCAAGTAAATGACAATGACAATGATACACACAGATTCCCGTTTCAATCTGTGTGTGTGCTCCCGTTTCAATCTGTGTGTGTGCCACATTTGACCACAGCGGGGGCTTAACTCAAAATCCGTGGTGGTCTGACGGAATCACTTAAATTGTCCGTGATGTGGCCACGGAATTTGCTCCAATGCAAGTAAATGACACTGTTATTCCGTGGCTCACACACGGATATCGGCGTGTTTCCGTGATGTGGCCACGGATTTCGAGTTAAGTGTCCGACCGTTGATACAATCTTTGCATTGATTGGCGGGGGGGGGGGGGGCAGCATCACTGAACGCCCCGCCGGACGTCCAACAATCAAATGCAGATCAAGCCAGCATCACGGCGGGACGTCATTGCAGCCTCCCTCGCTACGACCTTCCCAGTGGATGGCCCATTCCCTCAGCTGGGAAGTCCGGAAGCCGGCCTTATGAAGTGCAGTTAATATTGTCCTAACCTCCTTAAAGGTTTTCGCCACACCACACAGACTTTCCGCATTAGAAGAGTAATCAATTGGCAGTGGCGGCACCAGCCGGTCGATAGCTGGTTTAGATGCAAAGTGGGAGCCTCCCCAATATGCGGCCTGCATATTTATCTTGACAGTTAATGATTCTGACAGCTCAGCCAATTTATAAAAACGGAAAAAAAATAGAGTGAAAAAGTCCTTTTTTCGAAAGAACATGTTCAGCTGCTTTCTAGTTTCAAGTAATTGCATCGCTATGACCTTTATAAATTATGCGAGTGTGTGTGTGTGATTTCATAATTCTAAACGGTATATTAAACGTTGAAATCTGGTCGGCTGGGGGAGAAGCAAAAGGTGCAGGAAGTGGAACTTCAAAGAAGACGCTCAGTGAGCTTGAAATTGTATACAGCCGTTCACCTTCAACGTCGCTGCACAATTTCACCTCCCCTCAGAGCTTTGCAGGCCCTTTTCTGCGGCAGGTAAAGCATTAGTCCCGGGAAGAAACCAGCACGACTCTTTTGCACACATCCCCGCTGGACAGCTGCGGCAACCAACCTCAGCCCAGAAGAGCCACTACAGACAAAACAGAGGCCCACGTGCCGCGTTGGTTTCTGTCAGGCGTTCTTAAAAGTAGCGATCCATACAGAGATTTCCCTTTGAGATAAAGAATGTATCTATCTTTATATATGTGTATATATATGGTTTATATAAGTTTGAGGGTCCTTTAAGGAAGGGATGTTGAGTGAGGCCCAAGGGGAAACAACTCCCACATGTGCTCAGGATTCAACGCCAGAGGCCCCGAGGGGCCCCTCTCCCTCATTTATCATGCTACCACGCTGACCCACATACCGCACATCCTTAAAGATTACTATAAACTTTATAAAGGCCTCCAGGAGATTTCACAGGAACGGGTGCTGGCGTGGCCGACAGTGGGTGAATCAGTCACGCAGGGTTCCTCCGGGGTCCTGAACACTGCGTGACTACCTTCAAGCATTCCTAATCCCAATCCTCCTGGTTCATCCCCTGTTTGGTGTCTTTCTCATTCACGTTTGCATTCTCCCCGTCGTGAAATGCACGTCAGTGCAGTCCGACCGATGTTGTCCAACGTGGTGGCATCTCTAATCCCTCTAGAAACATACAGAGCCATAACCATGTGGAGCAGGCGAGGCTAACACCAAGAGCTTAGGCGCTCTAATTGACCTTACACACAAAGTCAATGCACGGACGTGAATAGATGCAAGTGGCTCCAACAGCACGGTTCGCCCGAAATCAACTCTGCAAACGACGCAGATAAGCGTTTTTGCTGAAGTCAAAATATTTTAACTAACGAAAAATGTGTTAGATCACCGAAGAAAATATTGTGTTTAACTCTGATATTGTCTGTTTATTCAAATTCAAAAAGCTTTATTGTGAGTTTACTATGTGTTTACTGTGATATCATGCGTTAAATGCGTTACTGTTTGTTGATTGGTTATATGATGTATTAATTGAGATTTTCTGGGTTTATTGTAATACTATGTGTCTATCCGTGTCAATGTGTGTTTATCGATATATTTTGACTTCATGAGTCAAAATACTAACATAGTGTGTCCCTATGGAAACTTGCATGCAAGATAGAGCGGTACAGCCCTAAAACTAAGCAACACCTTACCATGGCAACTCTGAGGGACAGAATACAGGGGTGAGAGAGTGGAGACGCCAACACCATTAGTACTGAACAACTCATCGGAGAGGGACTACGGCATCATGTGGTCATACCAGAGGAAGAAAAGACGAAAAAAATAATCTAAAGGGAAGTCGTTGAATAGGAGGGTTTATGAAAATGGGATTTGGCTGCTGTACCGTCTTTACATATTGAAGAACATTCTGACAAAGCACAACCTCTCTTTCCAGGAGAAATTGCTTTTACAATAAGGTTATTACTGTAAATCAAGTTCCTCCAGCGTATCCCCGGTGGCTGAAAGGCTGTTTCTTCGTGTTCCTTGAAGAAGACGCCTTAATGCAGCTTTACAATCAGGCTCCTCTTGAACCCGTCCTGGTAAAGCTCTAGAAACACTTTGTTGGGAAAATGTCTAATCTATATTTTTTCAGAGGAGCAGATAATTGGACAGACAGGGATTCTCAAAAAAACACCTCTGCCAATGGAAATGTTTGTAATGGCCCTTGGGATTTTAGGTTTCACATTTAACTACAACTATATGGACTTATTTGAGTAGGATGGATATGATAAATAGATGTATGGAGATTTTAAGATCGATAGATAGAAAGATAGATGGATAGACAGACAGATACACTTGTGAGATATTATAACAACAGAATACCCTCTGGTCCAAAGTAGCATACGGTGTGCTGCATCTGTATGTCACCGATGAGCTGCGGCTCCATGGACCATGGTCTTGGCACACCTTGTGACCCAGGGCCCCATCCTGGATGATTAGGGGTACCCACGCTCAGGGCGCCGTCAAGAGGCTCGCTGCCCGGCTTTGAATCCCCTCTCTGGGCCCTCTGACAGCCAGGGTGGGCACATCAAAGAACATTTGCCTGTGGCTCCACTGCCTTTGTCTTTTAACAATGAAAAGTACAAACACAACACAGGTGGCAGGTGGTGGAGGATGGGAGGAGAGGGGGGGGGGTGACAGTGGGCCAGATTTCTAAACCACTTGCTTTCCCCCGGGTTCTTGCTATTGATTTAGATCCGGAGAATTCTGTGAGCCGCTTGTAGATTCGGTGTGTGTTGTGTTTCCTTGAGAGCGTTTTTTAATTGCGTATTACGGCTTCTTTATGATCACTTCCGAAAATGTAGTATTATTAGCATTTCTTTATTTAAATTTTTTATCTTATGATGACGTATCGTTACAAGCGGTACAACTGTTGCTTTGGTACCATAAAATTTGTCATTTTTGATGATACATTTGATAAGGAATACATTTAATGGTAGTTAGATCACATTTGACTGTACGTAGACTTTATCCGCTTATTCCTACAAAAGTCTATGACGATGGCAGGCATTGAGTGAAAGAACGAATTCAGAGATGGACAATATAATTCCAGTACTCTGATTAAATTGAGAAGCCAGAAGCTGCATAGCTAATAGCAGTCTCCAGAAATTTCCTTGTTATTCCCAAGCTCTTTAGAGCAGTTAAAAGATCCAGAAATGAACCACATATTTCAATGGATAATATTTTTATGCTGCACATGGAAATAAATGGATTAGCATAATTAGCATATTGAACTGAATTTTCCATCAAGTGTGAATGGTCCATGGGTTGAGCCTGTAGAGGTTCACACATGACACATCCTGAAGGTTACAACGTGAATTGGTCCTTCTCAAGGTCCAGAGGTGGTTGTCATGGAAGTTGGAGGGGCTACATTTATGTGTTTCGGCCAAGCGAAGGAGGCGAAAGACCCGGACAGTGGGCATTAAGGTACGATAGGATGTCTCCAGTTATTGAACTCCCTGCTGAACGGCATTGGGACCAAAACCCCATGTCTAGGCATCCTTGAGCAAGATACCTAGTAAATACATAGTCGCCATACTCATAATGCCATTGTTTTCTGAAACTGGGACAAGATCAGGATGGCCTTACGGCTAGCTAAACCAATCTACTTATATCTACTTAATTATTAATTAATTAATTATTATTAATTATTATTAATTATTACAACCTTCAAGTCACAACTCAAAACTCACCTGTTCAAACTCGCACACAACGTCTAACTGATCACTGTCTTGATTGTTTGTTTATTTTGTCTTGTTTTTGTTTTATTTATTTATTTATTATTATTATTATTTTTCCACAATGTCTTGTTTTTAAACGATTTATGATAACTATATGCTCTGTAAGGTGACCTTGGGTGTCTTGAAAGGCACCTCTAAATTAAATGTATTATTATTATTATTATTAATGAATCCACATGTTTCAAGGTGAATAGCAAAAATGTATATTATTGACAAGGCCATACTGTCATCACGCCAAGGATTTGTAGGACCATAAAGTAAAATCCACTAACTTCTAAAAAAAAGTTTGAAATTCTTACCCTAACCCCATAACCCCAATAATTGTAAAGCCATTCTAACTGCCCCTCCAAGTGTGCTACAGAAGACTGCTGGGTCAGGTGAACCCTATACTCTGTTAGTGTGCTAGCATTGTTTTCCCAGCAAACGCTAGCTAATGGGCAGTATATAGGGGTTAGGAGTCAACATGCTAAACATGCACGGAAGAATATTAGCATGTTTGCGTGGTTATGGACCCTTATCGCCCAAGAGCGTGACTACTGTGTGACTTCTGGTGCCTCGATCGTTCACAAGCACAAGGGGCCGACCTCACAAGGAGACCCCCGACCGAGCTCTGCCTGGAACTAATTTCAGCCGATCAAGCATATCTACCCTCTGTACGTATGGTGATGTGTGTCTGACACCACAACACACACACTTATTGTAACTCGTTTTATATTGTAGCCTGAGGGTAATGTCAACCATGTGGTGATTATATAAACAACGATAACAGCGAGTAATGCAACAGAGAACACTTTCTACTCTGTTTGAATGGGGATGTGTGTCTGACACATCAACACACAAACAAACACACTTATTGTATTTCGTTTTATATTATAAACTATCGTAAACTTGGATTGATTTTCTTAAGATACATTTCAAATATTTGGTTTGTTTCAGACAGACGGAACAATCATAATCATATCCTTGATGATGAATAATCAACGTTCTATAATCAATTTGAGAGACATGTTGGTTCGAGGGACAATTCATATATTTGGTTTGGACCTATGTAGTACGGCTTTGCGCTAGTGCCCATTCTCCTGCCAGTCATTTTAAATACGCCTGGGGTGTCTCTGGCCCAGGCAGCAATCACATGTTTTTTCTTCTGAAGATCCACGCTCTACTCACACCATTGGAATACGTTTAATATGTAGCCAGCACCTATTGCTTTCAATCTTGGTACAGTATGTTCTATTTTCTTCTCAAGGTTCCTTCCCCCTCTGTGTTTTGAGGAGATTCAGGGTGCTGGAACACCCCCTCAATCTCTGTGTATGAACAGTAATCAACTTCCTCAATGCATCTTATTACTTCCCAGAATGCGGCACTGTTGGCATTGACTTGTGTAGTCTCTTCGATTCACCTGAGGAATTCCTGAAGGTGACGTTTTGTAAAAGAGCAGACTTATACAAATAAATATATATATTTACTTCCAAAGAGAAGCATTCTGACCTGACCGATGGGGCCAGCGAGAAACCGAAAGGTCAAAAACTTCTAAACTTAACCTTTTCAGTACAAGGAAAAGATTCATATAACCCTCACACTAACTTCTCAATAGGCTCCTGTAAGGCAGTAAGAACTTAACTTAATAAGTTCTGGCGACACTTCTCAGGACGACAAACAATGTGCAATAAGACTGAGGCATCAAGAACGATTAAGTCGAGATTGGTCGCATTGACGTCAAAAACTGTCCATCCTTCACAATCAACGAAGACTTTACTCCATTCTCATTAGGTTGGCGCGCTGTTTTTTATGGCTTGCCCTTCACTGGAAGGGCTGTCATACAGCAGAGGTAAGCTGTCTTATCAGCCTCCTTTTGTGTGTGTGTGTGTGTGTGTGTGTGTGTGTGTGTGTGTGTGTGTGTGTGTGTGTGTGTGTGTGTGTGTGTGTGTGTGTGTGTGTGTGCGCATGCACGTTTCCTGTCAGTCCTATTAGCCAGAACAGCTTCCTCAGAGTGGAGCGCTTTGTTATCACAACTCATATCACAACTCATTTCCCCGCCCTTCATCTTCCTCCAACAACTCATTAGTCTTTTGACAATTAATTTGAACATTTCGTCATGAAGTGCTAACAGGCTACCTACGCACCTTGCTCTACAGCTACACAGGCTGCTAGGACTGGATTTTTGCAATGTAATTATTTAGCATATTCTCAATCTGCATTAGGTCCAAGTCTTGCAATTGGTCATTGTGGGCCAACGCTGGTGATGCTGGGGATGGAACCCAAAGCTTTTGGGTTGACCACCGCGGCATGTGGCTCAGGAGGTAGAGCTTTTCTCGGTAAACGTAAGGTTGCTAGTTTGATCTCCGCCCACTCTTCTTGACACCTAACCCTCACTGCTCCCGACGAGCGGCCTGTTGCCTTGCATGGCTGACACCGGCTTTGGTGTGTGAATGTGTGTGTGAATGGGTGAGTGAATGTGTGTATAATTGGGTGTGTGAATGGGTGAATGAATGGGTGAATGTGAGGCAATATTGTACAGCGCTCTGAGGGGTCACTGGATCGAAAAGCACTGTATAAATGCAGTCAATTTATCATTTACTACACTACCTTGCCTTCTTTAGCAAAGTATTATATCTATATAAAGAAGAAAACATAACCTGGGTTGATTAAATACAAGCTCTTTATATAAAGAGATTGGTTCAGCGAAGCAACACAGACCCTAGCTGAACCAAGCCCACCACTCCCCCCGTCCACCAAGACAAATTAAATTGTGTCTAAAACTCTTGATTCAAGTGAAAATCCAATCAACATGAAGACACATGGATTCAAACGCATTGTTCTTCATCATCCTTTCCTAGCCACTCTAGTCATTAAGAGCTCATTGGTTAAAGATGCTTCTTATACATGAAGTGTTCAAACCGATCCTCGGTGTAGCATCTACAGAATGCCACTTAATTTGAACTTCCCGGCAGTTAAAAAAAGCGTGACCATTTAATGAATCTACAGTAAACTAAGAAAGTCCAGCCAGACGGCTGATCAATTACTGAACATGAAACAAAAAACGGACAACCAGTCGTTATTGGCCCGACTATTGAATTCATCCGCCGACATAACACTGGTAACACTTATTTGAATGTTAGACACCACAACGTGTAATTCTTAAACCATTAGCACTGTGGTTTCTGCACATCATAAGTGCCATTCAGCCAGTACTAATAGCCAGCAATAAGCAGCCAGTACTAAGCAGCCAGTATTAAGCAGCCAGTACTAAGGAAATGAGAGATGTTTTAATCCAGCAGCCAATAAAATGTCTCTTCTTCTCTCCTCTTCTGCCGGTTCTCACACTCCCTGGCCTCTGAAGACCGCTGGGGGGGCCTAATTAGAGACGATTCACACTCCACAGGTGTGAAGGCTAAAGGAGTGTGTGTGTGTGTGTGTGTGTGTGCGTGTGCGTGTGCGTGTGCGTGTGTGTGTGTGTGTGCATAGGCATATGTGGGTGTAGTCTTGTGTGTGTGCTCAGGGGAGCGGGTGTGTGGGTGTGTCTGACCTGACCCACACACTTGTGATGATTAAAGATGTGGTGCAGCACTCTCACTAACTCTTCCCATGAATAAGTATTAAATAGGTGTTCCAAGACAATAAGTGCATCACCTGGGTTTGTGTCGGACGATGACACATTGCAGGATAGAACTGGACCAAAGAACCAAAATTTGTAATCCTTATATTTTCTTTTCTTTCCTTTCACTAACTTAGACACTGTTTGCTGATTCCTGCATACCCTCCTCTTTTCTCGGTAATCTTTGCCATGAGGAAAGCAAACAGGGGTTTGTTTGCCGGCTCTACAGCTCACTTAACTGTCTCCCAAGGTTCGCCTTCTAGGATCCAAAATGGCCAGGGCCGCAGTTAACAAGTTTATTTCCTTTCGGTGGATCAAATTGCCAACAGGGATGGTGGGTGGATATACAGACAACATCTGAGCACTTCCAAACAAATCGATAAACTTTCCAAAAAATACTTAAATGAGAGATATTGTCTCAACGACGTTGATATGACAACTGGCATCGTGCTTTCAGACCAGAAACAAAGCGTGAATGGCAGACTCTGAGGGGCAGCCAGTGGACTGCTCTTCAATACACAACCAACCAACACGCATCACCCCGATTAATCCTTAGCGCTGTGCTGCGGCCCGCCGGTTGTTCTGTTCAAACATGTGGGACGTTTTGCTGACTACATTTATCATTCATTGTTTCATCAGGTCCCCACAACACGCCTCCCGGTCGCTGGAACAAACAGCGGCCATTGTGTGTGAATAAGCATGCGTTTAATGGGAATGAAGGCAGCCCTTTCTCCGCTGGATGTTTTGAATTCAATGTTTTCTTTTTTCAAATTGCCTCTAATTAACAAACACTAGAGGCCAACTGCTTCTTTAAAGAACTGACTTTGAATATTTCTAATGCTGCGTTGGCCTGGGAGCCATGTTGGGAGGGGCGGAAAATAATATTATTCAATATTTTGAAGATATGAACCAGGATAATTACTTTTGTTTGAGTCTATATTACCATGCAATATTATCAGCTTGTTAAACTCCGTTTTAAAAGGCGTAAAATAATTACAGTTGATTAATTCATATCCCTCTCCTCATACATTTAATACAATGCAATGCATGTATTTTATCCATGAGCTTGTAATACTTGCATACATTTTATTCATCCATGTGAAGATTGACTTTTGGAAAGTTTGACTGATTTGGATTGTCAATATTGTGTTTTCACAAATGAGCACACACACACACACACACACACACACACACACACACACACACACACACACACACACACACACACACACACACACAGATTGGCCCTGTGATGCATACAATGAAGAGACTATTTCCTGGGTCCCCTGGTACGAGATTGAGCGATAGAGGGATAGAGCGATAGAAAGATAGACTGATAGAGATATAAAGATAGAGGGATTGAGAGAAATATAAGATAGCGGGGTAGATATAGAGAGATAGAACGATAGAAAAGTAAAAGGAAAGAGAATGAGGGATTGAAAGATAAAGGGATAGAGATACATAGATGGAGGGATAGAGAGATAAAATACATATATACTGTATGTACTAAACGCTTTGTGTAGTTATATCGCTGTCCTGTAATCCTATGTGGGATGGGCCACTTGTGTGGCATGACACGGAAATAAAAAACATCATTCACATTCACATAGCCTAGATTACGCTTTTTAAGAGATAAAGTACAATTCAGCCGAGGAAAGAGAGAGCAACTTAATTTGAATGTAATAGGAAGAGATGATGCTAGAAAAGATAATTGGAGAGAGACCAACAGAGATGGAAAGATAGCAGGGGATAGGGAAAGAGGAAGCGATGGGAAGACTGTGAGATGGAGGAGAGAGTGAGACACAGGGATAGAGGGGGGCAGAGCTGGGATAAAGACCTGGATAGAGGCAGATTTATGCAAACAGAGAGATGTAGGAGAGAGTGTGGAAGATGCAGAAGAAAGAGAAAGCGAGGAAAAGGAAGAGAGAGCTTGTGAATAATTGAGAGCATAAAGAGTAGATAGTATGAGAATGAGACGCAAGAAGAGTTGGACGGATCAAAAAAAAGAGTGAGAAAGAGGAGGTGAGAGAGCTAGAGCGAAAAAGGGAAAGAACGATAAATGACAGAGTAAGTCAGGGAGGCGAGCGGGGCAGCCATGATGAAAGAGAGATATCGCCAGGGAGTAAACAAAAATAAAGATAGAAATGAGAAAGGGTGGGAAGAGAAGAAAAGTCGATTTACATTCTGTGACGGTGCCCGTCCTGCCCGCCGTGAAGCGTGTGCGTGAGCCTCTCGGGGGGAACGGCGGGGAGGAGACGCCCGGGACATGACGAAGGGCTTAGTTCGGCGTGTCAACATATAAATAAATAAATAAATATATACATATATATATATATATATATATGTACCATCGTAAATAATCTCTCGCTAATTCCTCACTACCGTCAACCCCTCCCTCCACCCAAACGCCACGGCTACCAATTTCCTTGGCCATCGATTGGCGTTCGTTCCCGGTCGGGGCCGCAAGAGAGGCAACTCTTCGTCTTCCGTATGGATTTTCACATCACGTTGATGAGTGATGGCGGAAAATCTCTCACCAATCATGTCCACACTTTCCAGGTGACCCCCCTCCCCGCCCCACTAACAACAACACCTTCCGAGTATTAATTCAACGTTCTGCTCTTTACCTTGTCCTGGAGAGCTGGGAATTGCACCACTCTCAGCCGTTTGGTGGAGTCTGATCATTGGGCTGGTGATGTCATCCGAGGCCGTAACCGTGGTGATAGATGTATTGACTGGCAGGTATGGAGCGAGCGGTGTTATTGATGACAAGTGTGTGTGTGTGTGTGTGTGTGTGTGTGTGTGTGTGTGTGTGTGTGTGTGTGTGTGTGTGTGTGTGTGTGTGTGTGTGTGTGTGTGTGTGTGTGTGTGTGTGTGTGTGTGTTTATATGCGTGTGTGTACATACACATTATATTAATGAGTGTGAACAAAAACAGAGGAATTTCCCAGTTTCAGCTTCATGTTTGTTTTAACCTGTCAATCTTCTATATGACTGGTAAAGAAAGTCACAGACTCCCAGAAAATTTTCCCTTTCTTGATATCGAAAACAGTACAAATATGTGTCAGTCCTTATTCTAAAATATTCTAAAATATTTCCCTTTCTTGAAACCTAAAACAATAACTCAACTGTGGGCTGATACAAATTGTAAAACGGTGAACTTCTATTTTGAAAGCATTCCACTGTATTTGTCAAGTTGAGCCTCATCTGAGCTTTTGTTTTTCCCTCCTCTCCTGTAAACCTTTACGCCCACACTCTCCTTTAGAAGACTGTCATGCTCTTTTCTCCAGCCTCACAGCAGCAGGATCAAACTGTCACCTTTTTTTTTGTCTCTTCCTCCAACTGCTCATTTTTTCTCTCACAGTTCGCTCAACACACTAATCTTCACCTACTAAAAAGGAAAGTACATTGCAGTTTCCTTACACATGAATTGAAGGTGAAAGGACTCTTTGCTTTGTTGCCAATTTTATTCGATTATTGATTAACCTTTTACACTATATACATCTATATATCTCTCTATGTATCAATAAAAAAAAATTCTAAGTATTTTCAGATTTCATATGGTTGGCATGTGGATAAGGAAGTAAAGCGGATTGGCTTGAAACTGGAAGGTTGCTAGGTTGATCCCCGGCTCCTCCTAGCTTAGTGTTGAGGTGTCCTTGAGCAAGACACCTCACCAATAATGCTCCTGACGAGCTGGCTTCCTTGCATGGTTAAGGCACCATGCAAGGCACCACCGTTGGTGTGTCAATGAATGGGTGAATGTTCGGCAATATTGCAAAGCGCTTTGAGTGGCCACTGGTTAGAAAAGCACAATATATTTGCAGTCCATTTACCATATATTCATCGTATTCACTTTCAGGATAATATTTCATAATCCCACGAATGTGATGTTTGAATCACTCCAGAGGTAAACAAACAGTATAATCTACAATGTTCATGTATAATCTCAGGTCATGTTAGTGTGGGCATGTGTGTGTGTGTGTGTGTGTGTGTGTGTGTGTGTGTGTGTGTGTGTGCGTGTGTGCGTGCGTGCGTGCGTGCGTGCGTGCGTGCGTGCGTGCGTGCGTGCGTGCGTGCGTGCGTGCGTGCGTGCGTGCGTGCGTGCGTGCGTGCGTGCGTGCGTGCGTGCGTGCGTGCGTGCGTGCGTGCGTGTGTGTGTGTGTGTGTGTGTGCGTGCGTGCGTGTGTGTCTGTGTCTGTGTGTGTGTTAGCCTGAGGGACAGTCCACTATGTTATGTCATTAAGTACACCTCACTATCCAGCCCCCACACCTCATTAATGATCCAGAGGGCAGGTTAAAGATAGATTACTGCTAATGGGCTCCCTCTGTGTATGTGTGTGTATGTGTGTGCTTATCTGTATGTGTGCTTGTGTGTCTGAGTTTGCATGGGTGCTTTCTTATGTGTATGCGTGCGTGTATGTGTGTGTCATTAGGTTAAGGCTTAGTAAGATGAGCCTTCGCAGCTCTCCAACACTTAGGTCAGGTGTTCAGAGAGAGAGTGTGTGTGTGTGCGTACAAGATATGT